>NC_048224.1:41156723-41249738 GCF_002007445.2 Ailuropoda melanoleuca | reverse complement strand
CCCCCGCCAAGAGGCCTCAGAGGGAGAGGCGGCAAGGATGGCTAGCTGCCTCCCCCCAAGTTCCCGTTTCTCTGTCCCTGGACAGTGGCACTGGCCTGCTCCCCACCCCTGGAATCTGGGCACATAGGACACGTGTCACTGGTGATCCAAAGTGGTCAAGGAGGAAGTGTGTTTCTCTCCCAGCTGCTCAGTCCTCTGGGCCAGAGCCAGAGGGAGGCTCTGAGAAGCCACAGGAAGGAAGGTGCTTTGGTCACCGTGTTCAAGGCCAGCCAGCCAGGCCACCTGCATTAAGCTGTGCTGTGACCGCAGAAGTGATTATGTTACGCCACTCAGAATTTGGGGTTTATCTGCTAGAGCACATAGCGTCTGCCTCACTGAAACAGACACTGGAGCAGAAGTGGGGTGCTGTGAAAAAACCCTAAGAACGGGGGGCGTGGCTTTGAAGGCAGGATGGTTTAGAGGAGGGTGCTAACAGCACAAGCTTGGAAGGTGGCAGAACAGCTAAAAGGGTCACCTAGATGGCAAGCCACCAGCCGGCAACTCGTCACCGGTGGTTCTCCACATACTCCCTAGACGCACGGTGGGGCCGAGGACCTGCCGCAGATGCCAACGCCAGGCCCTGCCTCAGACCTACAGACCCCGACGTCAGGGTGCGGCCAGGATGTGCTCAGTTTGAAGACTGCCACTGGCACGGCTGGGACAGCGGATGTGCCCCTGCTCGGAGACGGGCTTGGGCCCAGGCTGCCCTGGAGGATGCCTCCCCCCTCCCAGCTGCCTCCGCTCACCGAGATCCCGAAGCACATACCCTGGCCCCCTGGACGTCCTTCCTGGTCAGCTCCTCCGCAGCCTTCAGGCTCGCCATTATGAGCCACGACCTTCAGGGGGCCTTCTTCAGCTCGCCCCCTCTCTAACTGGGCTCCCACCACCCTCTCCAGCACAGACCTCCCCCATGGGGTCCCAGGGCCCCCTGAGCGCATTTCCTGAGGAAGAGGGGCCTCCGGGCAGGCTCTGGGGCAGGGGCGGGGCACGTGGGTTCCCTTACCTGCGTGGGACTGCATGTGCTCCAGCAGGTTGTTGTAGAACTGGAACTGGATCCCACAGGCGCCGCAGGTGTACGGTTCTGGGCCGGGAGGGGGAGACACGAGGCAGCTGTGTTAGGGGCAGAAGGACCCCGGACGCCCGGGAACTGGGGCTCTGGGCCCAGGCGGTCTGCCCCTGTCACTAACTGTTGAGGGAGAGGCTTGGGGGCGGGGGGAGGACCTGCAGATGAAGAGACCGTCTAATTCCATCCAGCAGACATTTATTGAGTGCTTACTGTGTGCCAGGCACTGTTCTGGGCACTGGGGAGGGCGAGGGGGGCAACACTAACGGACCATGTGCTCTCCTGGGGCAGAGACCACGTGCCGCCTGCGGACGCACAGACATCCCCGCCAAGGAACAATACACGAGTGTACGAAGGACACGAGCACCAGGTGAAGAGAATAGAGGGCAGTAAAGGGAGCAGGGAATAAGCCAGAGAGAGAGAGAAGGGCAGGAAGTGGGGAAGGCCACAGAAAGGCGAGAGGACACAGGACAGGTGAGGACAGGGAAGACAGAACGGGCAGGATAGGACCACATGTGCAGGTGGACCTTCCACGTCTGTGTCCCCAGCACTCAAGTCAGTGCCCAGCATGGGGAAAAGTGGAAGGAAGAGGAAAGAAGGGGGCTGAAGCAGAGTAACGAAGAGACGCAAGGGGAGGTTGAGATGGGCTTGGAGGAGGTGTCCTGAGGCTGCCCCCGAGAGTAGCAACGGAAGGGCCTGGGTTCCTGCTAGGGCCGGACGGCGGGTGGGGGGAGGCTGCCTGTGCTCAGGGCTCTGCCTAGTCCCCTGTCCGGACTCCCCCTCCCACCTGGGGCCATGCCCTCCTCCTGCCTCCGCTGGCTGCCAGGTCTGCCTAGGGGTGGCCCAAGGGCAGGCGCTCTGGGGAGGTCCTGAGCAGGTGGCCGGCTGAGTTCACTCCCTGCCCTGCCTTGCCCTCTCCAGCCCCCCGTGGGACCGTCACTTACTCTGTAGGAGAGGGAAAGGATTGGAAATCAGGGGACTTGCAGTTTCTGCAAAAGAGAAACAGTTTAGCTAAGTCTCTTTCCGTTCTGGTGCTCTGAGATGACTGTCATTACTTCCGTTCTTAGGAAGCAGTAAGCCATCGGGGCTCTCAGAGGAGGAAGATCTGAGAGCCAGACTCATATTCTGGGCTGGCGCCGGGGCACCGGACAGGGCCAGGTCAGCCAGGGCCATGCCTCTAGGACACCCTCAACTGTCAGAAAGTGAGCCCACAGAGCTCTAGTGAGGAAATGTCCAAGTGTGGCTGCCGCCTCAGGAGAGGGAGCTGGCAGCTGCTTCTAGATCCTGGCACCGGACACCAGGGCAGCCACAGGGAGGGCTGTGCTGTGAGTTCTGCTTCCTGGCCTTGTCAGGTGAGCCTCAAAGGCAGAAGGCAGCAGGGGAGGGCCAGAGGGACTGGGCCTGGGGTCCTGACCCCATACCTCACAGGCTGGGGACCTGGGGCCATGACCAACCTCTCCTGGGCCTCAGTTTCCTCATCCAGAAAATGGGCTAACAATACCAGTGACACCCCACCCCCGCCCCGGGGCTGGGGTAAGGATGGAAACAGGTAAGACACACACAGCTCTGAACACAGGCCAGGCACATAGTAAGCGCTCAATAAATGGTGACTGCCGGCAGTGGCACTTCACACTGTCCTCCCCAGTCTGAGTAGCAGCCCCGGAGGACCGAGGGGCAGGGGGTACAGCCTGGCTGCTGAGGGAAAGGCTCCCGGGGAGACAGTGGTTCCAGTCCCACCTTTACTGCCTCCTGTGTGGCCTCGGGCAAGTCACTCCATTGCTCTTAGCGCCACCTCTTGGAGACTGGGTTACATTTCTCAAAAGGGTGCGCAGCCTGGAAAAGCCGGCGTGCTCTCTACGGTTAGCGGGGTTACGTGGACATTCTCATGCCCCCCCCCCCGCCAGCACACCTCCCTCGCTTCTCCTTGGGGCACTCCATGTAGCACTAGGTTTACTTAAAACCACCACCACCACCAGCACCACAGGCACGTGAGTGCGTCACCTCCGTGGGCCCTCGCTGGCTGCCCCGCACCACAGGGACGTGTGCGCGAGCCCCACTTGACAGCGCAGGAGAAATGAAGAGGCTGGCCCCCGTCAGCAGCTTGTAGATGCTGTGGCTGGGGCTCCCGCTTCGGCTACAGATCAAGGCCAGAGCTCAGTGTACTGGGCAGAAGCCTCCACGTTTCACAAAGGCCCTGCTTACTGGGACCCCCGTCTGTACCTAGGTGGTGGCCAGCACCGGATGCGCTAACTGAAGCTGCAGGAGAAAGTGAGGAGGTACCCTACCCTAATGTGACCCAGCTATCAGAACTGTGTTCCCATCTTGCCCTGGTGTCACTATGCAGACTGGCTTGCTATGTCTTTTTCGGACAGGCCCCCAGGGCCCTGCTAGGTGAGCCGAGCATCCGACCGGGGAGAGTGGCCTTCAGCAGCTCTGTTTAAAGGTACGCCAGGGAAGCCGCCAGGGGGCGCGCAAACACCACCGGGAACCTCAGCTAAGCCTCCCTGGGCAGGCAGGGGCTGGAAGAGGACCTTTGGATGGCCTCTGGTCTAAAGTGGGGCCACAACTCGGGGTCTCTGGCTCTTGGGGTACAGTTCTCTCTACTGCACCCCCTTTGCCTGTCCTGGAAAGAAACTGGCTGCAAGGTTTACTCGACAAACATAGCAATAGCTCTCTTACTCCTCCCGGGCCATCTGAGTCAACACCGCAGGCTATCAGGGGAGGGCGAGTTCCTCTCTCCACGCAGAAGAGACAAAGACCAGCAGTCCCCGAGATGCCCCTGAGGCCCAGAGGCAGGTCCCTGGAAGAAAACTCCCTTCCCACTTCTGCCTGGCCCTGGCTCCCTCCTAATTCCCTGCCCGCCGTGTCCTCCCAGGAACACCATCATGTACCAGGAAGAGCCCAGCCCAGAGCGCCCGCTGCCACCACGGGTAGGAGCACCTGGAGGCCACAGCACAGGGTGGTAATCACAGGGCACACTCACCGCTGGAGTTTTGGGAACTGCTATTTGTCTCTTCAAAGTGGTTTTGTGCTTTGCCTTCTACTCTCCGACTGAAAGCGCTTTCTGCTGGGTGGGGACAGGAGAGAGCGAGAAAACACCGGTGACTGGTTAGCACTACCAGCGCCAAAGGCAAGGGCATGCCGCAGGGGACTTCGAGGCCTATGCTGGGGAACCTGTACTGCGAGGGGCTCCAGGACCCCAAACCAGACCCCCAGCGCCTTGGGCTCACCTGAGTTGCCTGATACCTTGTCAGGGCCCCCAAGAGATCCCCCTCACAGTGCCCAGCGTGGGTGGAGGGCCAGGCACGGGGGCACGCGTGTGTGACCTGAATGCCCAGATGGAATCCAGCTGAGTGGGCGGATGGCAAATAGCCCTGGGGCTCCCATCTTTGGCTCCTAAGGGGCCACATTTGTGACACTAAGTCATTCGGACCTGCCATCCACTACTTCCTCGGCCAGAATCTGTTGCCACAGGCTCCACCAAGGAGCAGGGAGGGTGACAGACTGTTTTCTGGTGGTGGCTCTGATGGAGCAGGACGGCCAGACAGCGGATTCCAGCTCCACAGGCCGAGTGGTCCCTGGGTGGCAGGGAGGGCATCCTGGGAGAGGCAATGAACAGGCAGAGCCGGGCAGCCCCACACCCTGGGAGCCCGAAGAGCAGAGGTCTGCTCAAAGCTCATCCGGGGGAAGGGCCTGGCTCCTTAAGGGATTCTGGGGCATCTTTACTCAGAGGTGGCATCTTCCTGGTGCTGTGTGAGGAGACTGGATCCGGCCGGGGGGAACAGAGCAGTTGAGTTCCCAGCCCCGCCCCCACCTGCAGAAGGTACTGAGACAGAGTATCTGAGCTCGAAGGCAGCGTTGCTTTTCCCGGTTGCTCTGGGCATAATGGGGCCGCCGGCTGCTCCAGGAGATAAAGGCATCCGAGAGCAAGTCCAGTGGGCATGAGCCGCTGACCCAGTCCCTTTTAAGGGGAAACAACTCGCACTAGGGTATCAAAGGCTCCGGGCGGTTCAACCAGAAAGAGACCCATTTAACTTCGTGTGACCCAGCCTTCCCAAATATATTTAGCCGCCAAAGCCCATTTTTAAAAATTCTTTAGTATCCCTCAAAAATGGTGATTCCCGGAACCCACTTTGGGGAATGCCACTGTCACCCAACCCACCCTACATCAGAAGGACAAGTGCTCAGACTGTGGGCAACAGGAAAAGAAGGCTCCCACAGATAAATAATATGCTTGTTCCATTATTGTGATGTTGAGACTGATTAGTTGGTTAATTCAGGTGGTGAGTAGAATTTTCTATTGATATTTTTTGTTTCTGATTACAAAACGCATATATACTCAGTTCAGAAAACCTGAAAAATGCAAAGGGAAAATCACTGTAATTTCACTACACAGAAATATTGTTAATGTTTTATGTATATCTTTAAGCAATCTTCTATTGTTTAACATACAGTTATTCCAACTTTTTGCTAATTAAAATTTTTGCTTTTGTAAATAACCCAGTAGTGAACATCACTGTCCCTCTTCAAATCTTTGTCCTAATTTTTCAAAATTATTTTTGTAGGATTTCTAAAAAGTCAATTTTTTGATTAAAAAGTATTAACTTAAGGAAAAAAAAAAAAAAAGGCGGCTCCTACAGGCCTTGCTCCAGGCCCGGGCTCCCGACCCCACGATGCCTCCTGACACCGAGGCTGATAACATTGCAAGAAGACCCGCTCTTCAAAATGTGTCTGAAAATGCCTGGGCTGACAGCGAGCGACACACTGGCTCACCTCAAGGAACCATCTGTAAATCAGCAAAGAAATTCTTTGTCCTCAATTCTTTGCCTGGGGTTGGGGGGGAAACTCTCATTTACTGAGCACCTACTATGTGCCAGGCATGGTCCGCACACCTTACCCCCGTGGTCGCCCACAGTCCTCCCGATAGTGCTGTGAGAGCCACCCTGTCATTCCCAGTCTACAGGCGAAAAGACAGGAAGGTGAAGTGCCCAGTTCCGCAGCCCATTGCATGGCAGGATGAGGAGAGGTCGTTCCTGGGGCAGGTGCAGTCTCCTGAAAAAGGTCTGGGGTAGGGAAGTGACTCCTTTCTCCATCTCAATCCCTGTGCATTCCTTCAACGTTTACCCATCTGTGGCAGGCGTTCCATGCAGCCTAACCGACATCTCAGTAGAACTTAGCACCACAGAGCTTACAGACTCCTACGATTAGTCCCCTTCTGCTCAGCTGACAATGCAGACTTGGAACAGCTATCCCTGCATCGGCACCTTGGGCTGAAAAGCCGGAGGCGGCACTGCGGTGGGGAGTGCCGCATGCAGACATGCTCATACCCACGGAGCACGGCCTGCTGGCAGGAAGGGGGCAAGGACAACTTCCAGCAATGACACGCAGGGCCCTGCTCACCCCCTGCTGTCCTCTGCCCTGTGACCCCCACCACAAGCCTTCCAGGTCACAGGCCTCAGAGGCGCTGAGGTCTGAGAGCTGCCACAGACCACATGCCCCCTGCAGGCAGTTTCCTGCACCACACTGTCAACGTACAAGCTCCCAGCCACAAGGTCAAGAGTAAAAGCAAGAGCTGAAAGCCAGGATCCCGTTATTTAGTTGAGTCAATATCTACTATCAATGAGTCCACGGTGACCAGTCTGTTTCCAACCAATGTAGGACTACTGTTGCAAAAACGCAATGGCTCTTGAGAGCTTTTCTCAGCGCAGTACCTGAAAAATCATTACCTTCAAGGTTGACTGACCACTTACTTCTCTTTCGGAAGACCTAAGCACAACAAACTTAACCTCAAACATTTTTAAGTACCAAATCTTTGCCCAAAACTAGGCTCCTGAACCACAGGGTAAAGGCGAGCACAACCAATTGCTTGGCTATGGGGCTAGTCCAATCTACTGGTTCCCTTAACTCAGGTCTCAGTTTGATTGCCTGTATATTTACCTGATGGCTCTGGGGCTCCTGAGGGCAATGAAAGGACAACAGTCCCACAGGACGTCATCACTCTTTCCTCACCCCACACACTCCGGCAGGCAGCCCCAGGCTCAGTCCACCCAGATCTGAATCAGGAGTCCTGACATCAGTTTTCCTGGGCGCAGTGGCTGCTGTGTCCCTCTCGCTCCTGCTCCCCTCCTGCGACCACAGCCCCTTTCTGCATGGGCTCCGAAAACACTGGAGCCGGTGTCCACTGGTTTCCTGCTGGGCTAGGGCCCGTGGACGGGCTTCACGGGTAGTACCAGGCAGGGGGAGGCTAAGACAACCGAGCTCCTGTTTCACGGGGAGCAGCTCTTCCTAGAAATGAGTTTTCAGATTGGGTTTTTCAGGATGACGGGGGATGCAAACTCATGCCAAGAAGGTCCAGGCAGGTGATGTAAATGGATGAACGGGTGGGACTGGATGTAAGACAGACGACAGCGTGATCACAATGAGAAATGACACCTGCCACGTGGTCACTGTGTTGGGCAGGCAGGAGGGAGTGGGGAAGACCACGAAATACGGGCCAGTATGTGCTCTATTCAAGGGGCCGCTGTGGCTCGGCCCCAAGCCAACTGCTGAGCTCCAGGAAAGTGGGCCCAGCAGTGCCAGAGCGGACTTTCCAACATCAGCAAGAACTCAAATATCGTACACAAAATCTCCTCATGCTCAGATGTCAGCAGTTAATTAAAAAAAAAAAAAACTTAACTCCTTAGGCTATGACTTGGGAAAAAGTACTCTCCCGCTTTAAAAAAAAAAAAAAAAATTTGCAAACCATCAGGTACAAGCCCTCTGATTTAGGGTAAGAAAACCTAGGCTCAGAGGGGCTAGGTGGCTCGCCACGGTGAGAGCCAGCTAGCGGCACAGCCGGCACCCAGATCTGTCCCAGAGAACTACAGGACCTCCACTCGCTCTTGCAAGGGAACAGTGACCCCAGGCACAGCTGTGGCAGGTGGGAGCGGGGTGGGGAGTGGAGGAAATGTGAGCATAACATAGGCCATCGGTACCTGCGGTTGCCTTGCTTGCCGGAGATCCCGAGTTTGGAGTGCGGAACGTCTGGGTTTGGGTGGCTGGAGGGGTGCGGTGTAAGAGCGTGGCGCATCGGACCACGGAGGCCGGAGCTTTTTTCCCCGACTGGTTCGTCTGGGTCTTGGCTGCCACGAAGCGCGGAGACGGGGAGACCTCCGGATGCGAACACTCAGAGCCCGTGTCTGGATCGTCCGGTGGCTCCCACCCGGGGGCAGTACCTGAGAGGGTCACGCTCTCAGTCCCCGTGGCCCTCGGAGTTAGCCGAGCGAGTGGTCTCTTGGGCCACAGAACCCCATGCTCAAGGGTCAAAACCTCTTCTTGGTCCATAGAGAGCAAAGGCTCTCATTCACACTCAGAGCCTAAGAAAGTCCAGGATTCTAGAACCTTCCCCAGCTTCTCCTTGAGGGAAGCCCGATTGTCAACTAACACTCAGAGGTTGCTGAAGGCCACTGACCAGCTAGCTCACTGAGAGGGTCACCCCTAACCCTCGACCAGCCCAGGCTCTCAGTGTCTAAGAACGCAGCCTATGACTTACACTTGGGCACCTGAATTAGTCAACCCAGGCCCAAGAGCATTTTCTAGAACATTGGCTCCGAAGCCTCTTTTCCTTCCAAGACAAGCTAGCTCAGAAGTAAGGACAGAAAGCAGACAGGCAGGGACATGCCAGGGTTGACTGGTGGTGGTGGGGAAAAGCAGAGGGACTCCATGTAGCCCCAGGGTTTCAGGGGAAGACGTGCTTAGTAGTAGGACTTGCTGCTCTCAGGGACAGCGCTGAAGTCTACGCGGCTGCTTTCACCGAAGTCAGCGCAGCAGTTCCCCAGTGGCGTCTGCGTAAGTCTGGGTCACCATTTCCCAGACCCCCTGCCTCCCTCCCCTGAGTCATCTGCAGAAGCTGGAGTCGCTGAGAACTGGGGGCTGACACCCAGGTGGTCTGCACCTCTGGTGGTCCTGGGCGGGCAGCAGTCCCGCCTCCTTCACGCTGCCCGGGACCCTAAACCACCAGCGGGGGCCAAGCCCTGAACCTGGCCACACTCCCACGTTCAACACAAAACAGGAGAGGGCAGTGGCCTTCTGGCTCAACTGCAACTCTCCCCCCGGAAGGCGAGAAGGGAGACTAGGCAGCATGGGAAGGGGCCCCTTCAGTGCCATGAAGGGGCTCATGGATCTCAGGAACTGGTCACATCTCGAGGGCACCAACTTGACAAGCAGGGTCTGGCTGAGCACTGAGCAGCCCAAGGATGCCGCCACTGCTCCCCTGCCTCTGGGAGTGGAAGAGGGGCCTCGTTATACCCCTGGGCCCAGGACCATGTCCCTCCTCAGCATTAGACACTCCACCCACTGCTTTTAGAGCAAAAAAAAAAAAAAAAAAGTCACTTCCTGACCCTCCACCTTTGGCCATTCCTGGCAGCGATGAGGAAGCCCAGGCCTAGAGAGGCAGGAAGCAGGGCTCTGCCCAAGGTCACACAGGGGAACCCACTCTTCAGTGCTATGTTCACCAGCCTGAGACACTGAGACCAGCTCAGAGGACTCAGCTGCCCCCGCCCTGTCCTCTTGGGGGGTACCCCTTCCTCCATTCACAGTGGTGGCCAGATGCCAGGAGCTGGGGGACACTCTGGTCACAACCCCCTTAAGCAAGCCCTGACCTGCCCCACCAGCCCCAGGAGGAGTCCCCAAGGCCACTGTCTGCAGAGGTTACAAGTGTCCCTCACTGTCTCAACTCCCATTCTCTGGATTCTGGCTTTCTTAATCAGAAACTAGAGAGGTCTGAATGGGGAAGGACACTTCCACATGTTCCCTCCCTATCTATTTCTATTTTGGAGCCAAGGACCCTGGAGGTCCCTGGAGACCAATCAAAAGGGTGGCCTGTCTCACAATTTCTAAATACTTTTAGCCACAGAACAACCTCCACATCGAACTCCATGGCGTGTGTCCGAGTCCCCCACTACCTCCCTGAAGCACGGTTTGGGGACCGGGTGCGGAGCAAGATGAACCCGCCTCCAGATGCCAGGTCCCTTCCCTTCAGTCTCTGTGGTCGTGGCCTCTTTACTTCCCCTCTCTTGACCTTAGGTCCCTCACCCCTGCCCCTTTTGTCCACCAAGAAAAGCAGGCATCCCACCTCTGTGTGACCAGCCTCATGGGGATTCTGTGGGAACCCAGGAAAATCCCAGGAGTACCTTGAATGGTACACAGTTCCTCACACGTAAGCAGCTACTACTGACTTTTGACGGTAAGGAAACCGAGGCCCAGAACATTTAGCCAGTTTAGGGCCACATGGCAAGTCCGTGTCAGGATTAAGACAGGAGCTCAAGCTTGCCAGTGACCTGAGGGGGCCTCTGCATAAGGCCATGTGGTCCCCTCTGGCATCACCCCACACATCCCGGGAACCCGGGCACAAGGGACAGAGAATTTCTGAGCAATACTGAGCACGTGGTTTTCGTTCTTAAGCCCCAGACTCGGCCCTGAAGGATGGTTTCTAGGAGACCCTCCAGATCATTTCTTTCCAGGGTCTACAATTCCTGATGTCAAAATCCTGGCATTTGTGGGAGAGCCCCTCCCTCCCTGTGGCAGGCAGCTCAGGGACACCCACGAAGCACATGATACAAGAAATCTTCAGGCACCTGGCCTGGGACCGGCTCGCTTCTTGTCTTTCCCATTCTCTAGCACCCTCTCTCTTCCAAGCCTTGTGGCCTTTACACATATTATTTCTTCTGCTGGAATGATCTTCCCTCCAGTTTTTGCCTGGGTAACTCGTGCTGGTCCAACACACCTCCACTTAAGCATCACTTGGCCTGGTACCCCTCCCTGGACCTCCCCTGGTCAGGTATCTTTTCGGTCCCCTCTCCTCGTCTCTTCCAAGAACTGATCGTCACCCACAATGACACACGCTGTGATCTTTTGATTGGGGTCTCTTCCCCCATGAGCCTGAACGCTCTGTGAGGGCAGACCGTGCCAGTTAGGCCCAACCACACACTCAGGACCTAGCACCTTCCCTGACACGCAGAAGTGCTCCACAGGAGTGGAGGAATCAGAGAAGCAATGCATGAATGGCCAGAAAAGCAAAACTCAACCACTTAAGAAGAGCGTGTCAAAGACAGGATGCCCGAGAGGAGACAAGAGAAGCTGTCTCACGTGTCACCCTCTCATCAGCCCCGGAGGTGTATCTAAGGCAGACAGGCACGCAGAGCTCAGAGAGGTACAGACACCACTCCAGGGTCACAGGTCAGGTAGGGACAGAGCAGGATGCACATCCCAGACCCCTAACTCCTTTCACGCAACGGTCTGCTCCATCTGTACATCTGTGGACCTTCTCACATGGAATGTTATCAGGCTGGAATTCCTACCCGAGTTCCCACCAGGAAAGGAAGAGTGAGCTTCAGACAGACTGACTGCCCTTATAAAGAACACACACGAGATGTTTACATCTAAGAGATATTTAAAAATAAGAGATGGGGCGCCTGGGTAGCGCAGTCGTTAAGCGTCTGCCTTCGGCTCAGGGCGTGATCCCGGCGTTCCAGGATTGAGTCCCACATCAGGCTCCTCTGCTGGGAGCCTGCTTCTTCCTCTCCCTCTCCCCCTGCTTGTGTTCCCTCTCTCGCTGGCTGTCTCTCTGTCACATAAATAAATAAAATCTTAAAAAAAAAAAAAAAAGAGAATATAAAAAATAAATAAATAAAAAATAAAAATAAGAGAGCATGAGGGCTCTCCTTCCTGTAAAGCTGAAATTCAACTGGAGCAAAAAAAAATTCAGAGAATATAAGGATTCGGGGAAAGTAACCACACAGCTGAGAGCGTTGAGAGGCCAGGGGGTCTCCCTGAAATCTTCACGAGGCAGAGGAGGGTGAAGATGCATTCAAGGCAAATGGGAAGAGTGTGCTCCAAGGCTGGAGGCAGGAATGCGTGGGAGCTGCGGCATAAGGAGTCTCATTTGGGAATGCCTCCTGGTGGATTTTCATCTTAGGAAGAGAACTGGAGAATTTACTCTTCCGGCCATCATGCAGTCCCCGGGGTAGGATTAAGCCCCTTTCCAGATTCAACTATAAAGCTGGACAAAATACACAGAACAACAGTTTTCAGACTTTGAACAGTAGGCAATGCAGGGCTGTGATTCACAAGGGAAGACCTGATGTGAGATCACGCCAGTTTCTGCCTGGAGACCTTCTGGCCCACAGCACGGGGGTGAGGCAAAGAAGGCACTGCAGGTTGGCCGAATGGAGAAGACAATGGTCAGAGTTCAGGGCTTCTGAGGTGGCTGGAATTAGCAGGATAGTATAATGAAGAGGAGGGAAGTTTAAAGGGGGGAAGAAAAAAAAAATAACTCCAGAAATGTGCAGAGGGACCCCCTTAAAGTCTTTGGCTGGATGCCAAACTGATTTGTACAGAAGGAGCCTCTGAAAAGTCTGGCAGGTAACCGCTGCCGGGGGCTGTGAGCCGAGCAAGGATTCAGAAGTCTCACAAGATTAGGAGATGTCAGAGTTCCCGTCTGCCAGAGAAGACAGACCTTGTCGAACACCTCAAGCGTTACTTTGGGACCCAGAAAGGCCAGGCCTTAGAAGGATTACTCTAACCCTAGAATAAGAACGGCTGGAGACCCACCCAAATAGTTTAAAAACAAACCTTTGAAGCATGAAGCTGACCTGTAAGCAAAGTAACTGCCCGCCATAACAAAATCCAACACTTTTCAAAGGAAGATAACAAAATCCAGATGCTCAGAGAAACATCGCAATGTGCAGCACAGAAGAAAAAATTACTTGTGAGGTGAAGCAGGAAAACGTGACTAATAAGAGAAAAATAACAATCAACAGAGACATACAGAAATGACACGGACAACGGAATCTGACAAGGACCTTAAAACAGCTTTCATGAATATGCTCAAAGATTTAAAGGATAATATGAACACAATGAAAAAAGAAATGCTATAAAAAGAAACTAAACGGAAATTACAGAGATGAAAAATAGGATAGCTAAAATGAAAAATTCACTTCGTGGATTTTTCTAATAAAACAGATTGCATACTAAAGGAGAAAAGAACAGCAAACTTGAAGACAAGGTATTAGAAACTACCCAAATTGAAGCTCAAAGGGAAAACAGGGCTGATAAACTAAACGGAACTTCACCACCAAATGGTTTAACACATATGCAAATAAAGTCTCGACAGCAGAAAAAAGAGAGACTGGGCAATAAGAATATTTGCAGAAATGCTGGAATTTTCCAAATCCGATGAAAAATATAAATCCACTGAACCAAGAAACTCAATGAACCCCAATCAGGATAAACACAAAGAAAACTATGCACCATAATCAAACTGCTAAAAAAAAACAGTAACACAGAGGTATATTTAAAATCACCCAAACAAAAAAGACACATTAAATATAGAAGAACAATCAGAATGATCTCTGACCTCTCACCAGAAACAACATAAACCAGAAGATAAAAGAATGTCATTTTTAAAGTGCTGAAAGAAAAACTTCCCAACCTAGAATTTCATATCCAGAGAAAACATCCATCAAAAGAACAGGCGAAATAAAAACATCTTCAGTTAAACAAATCTTTCACCAACACACCTATAATGTAAGTGTTAAAGGAAGCTCTTCGAGGAATAAGGGAAAGTGGTAATAGATGGAATTCAGATTCATGCAAAGGAAGGAAAAGTACAGGAAGTGGTAAATATATTAGAAAATAAAAAGACATTTTCTCATTTCTTAGTTAACAAATAATTGAGTGGTTAAAGCAAACAGAATAACTGTTGGGTTTATAACTTATGCATGCATAGACATATTAAGAATAGCACAAAGGACAGAGAGTAGTAAATGGAAGTGCGCTATTATAAGGGTCTTAGATTATGTGTGATGTTACGAATTAAATTCATGGTAGACTGCAATACATTAAAGATGTATATTATAAACCAGAAAATAACTACTTAAAAAAAGAGGTATAGCTAGAAAGCTAACAAAGGAAATTTTTTTAAGTTTTCAATTAATATTAAAGAAGGCAAGAAAGGAAAAGAAAATGAACAACAAGATGAGATGGGACAAATAGAACAAGACAAAATACACAAAATACAAAAAAATATGAAACACAAAAATTCAACAGTATCAATAAATATTATTATTAAATGTAAATGGATTAAACATTTCATTTAAAAGACAGGGATTACCAGACTAGAGAAAAGAGTGAGAACCAACTATATGCACACACTTCAAATAGACAGAGAAAGATCATATGAAAAAGATCTAAGAAATATACCATGTAAATACAAATCCTAATAAGCTGTAGTAGCTCTATTAATATCAGATAAAGTAGACTTCAGGACAACAGCTATTACCTGTTAAATAAGGAAATTAAGAAATAAAGAGATAAATAAAGGTACTTAAAAATTTAAAAAGGGTCATCAAGACATAATGACCCTAAGTGTGTGCACCTAAAACCAAGCTCCATGTACATGAATCAAAAACTGACAGAACTAAAGGGAGAAACAACATATCCAGAATTACAGTTGTAGATTTTAATACCTGTCTCTCAGTACTTGATAGAACAAGCACATTTTTTTTTAAAGCCTGAAAAGGTATAGAGATTTTGACATTATTATTAACCAACTTCACCTAATTGACACTACACTCAGGGAATACTCTTCCCAACTCATTCTAAGAGGCCAGTTTTACCCTGTTACCCAACTTACATTATAAATAAGAAAAGTACACTACTAGCTGGAATGCAAAATGGCATAACCACCCTGAAAAAGTTTAGCTGTTTCTTAACAAGTTAAATGTACACCTATCATATGATCCAATTATTCCACTCCTAGGTGTTTACTCAAGATTAATGAAAGCAGCTGCCCATACAAGGACTTGTACACAAATGTCCAGAGCAGCTTTATTTGTATTAGCTCCAAACTAGAAACAACCCAAATGTCCATCCACAAGTGAATAAAGCAAACTGTGGTATGTGTATCTATGCAATGGAATATTACTACTTATCAATTAAAGGGAATGAACTACTGATACATGCAGCCATGGATAGATCTTAAAACCAACATGGTGAATAAAAGAAGCCAGACCCCCACAAACACAAACAAAAAGGGTACATACTGTAAGATGCTATATATCCAATATTCTAGAAAACGTAAACTAATCTATAATAACAGAAAGCAGACAGTGTTTGCCTGGGGATGGGGAAGTGGTGAGTAAGGATTATAAAAGAACACAAAAAAAACTTCAGAGTGATGGATGTGCATAATTTCATGAGTGCATACGTCAAAACTTATTAAACTGTACACTTTAAATACAGGCACTTTGTTGTATGACAGTATGCCTCAATATTGTTTTAAAAAACCTCACCAGAAATATTTATTTTCTTGATTATGACCACCATCAACAGACCATTGATATTCATGGGGCATGGCTAATTCTAGGATTGCAGTTCCCTAGCCTTGAGAAGTTAGTTTTGGGAGTGATATTGAAAACCAGGTAAAATCCTGGGGAATTTTAGATAGAAGTGATCAGAAAGTGTGTTCTTGAAAGCAAGTAACTACAAACTACCCTAGGTCTTAGAGTAATTTAGATGCCTTTCCAAGATAAAGAAGTTTCAAAGAAGAAAGTCACTCCCCAGGCAAAGAGGACACATCCTACCATTGCAAATTTCTTCAGTTCATTTCATAGTTGGGACTCCCTAATCGTTTTAATGTGTTTTAATAAAGTATAGGCATGGTGATTCATTTCAGAACAATGACAAGGGTGCCTAAAGGGCTTAGTTGGTTAAGCATCTGCCTTCAGCTCAGGTCATGATCCCAGGGTCCTAGGATGGAGCCCCATATCAGGCTCCTTGCTTGGCAGGGAGCCTGCTTCTCCCTCTGCCTGCAGGGCTAATAAATAAATAAAATCTTAAAAAAAAAAAAAAAGAACAATGACAACAACAAATCAATCCATGTAATACACCATATTACCAGAATAAAAGAATCATAGAATCCTCCAACAGGTGGAGGAAAAAAACATAAAACAGTGATGTATGACAGAAACTTTCAGTAAACTAGGAATAAAAGGTAACCTCCTCAACTGATAAAGGGTATTTATAAAAACCTACTTCAGCTAATATAATACTTAATGATGAAAATGATCACTCTTCACGGTGAAAAACTGAACCCTATGATTAGGATAAAGACAGAAATACTCACTCAATTCTACTATTCAACATTGTACTGGAATGTCCTAACCAGTATAGCAAGATGGAAAAAAAATAATAATACAGACTGGAAAGAAAGAAGTAGAGCTATCTTTATTAGTGAACGACACCAGTATATACAAGGAAAATCCTAAGAAATTGACCAAAAAAAGCTATTAGGACTAGTAAGTGAACTTAGCAAAATTTCAGGACACAATTATCAATAAACAAAAACAGTGTTTTATGTAATACCAACAAATAATTGGAAAACTAAAAATCACACAGTAGCAAAAACCATAAAATACTTAAGAGATAATTTCATGGGGGCGCCTGGGTGGCACAGCGGTTAAGCGTCTGCCTTCGGCTCAGGGCGTGATCCTGGCGTTATGGGATCGAGCCCCACGTCAGGCTCCTCTGCTATGAGCCTGCTTCTTCCTCTCCCACTCCCCCTGCTTGTGTTCCCTCTCTCGCTGGCTGTCTCTATCTCTGTCGAATAAATAAACAAAATCTTTAAAAAAAAAAAAAAGAGATAATTTCATGAAATATGTGCAAGACCTCTACTCTAAAAAATATGAACTACTGCTGAGAGAAAAAGACCTGAGTAATTGGAGATATATACCATATTCATGGACTGGAATACCCAGTATTATTATATCTGTTCTCTCTAAATAGATTCAGGGTAAACCTAAACAGAATCCCAGTTGGATTTTTTGTGGAAACTGGAAATCAGAAATTCCCCTAATATTTATACGGAAGAGCAAAGTTCCTAAAATTGACAAATATTCCTTTTTTTTTTTTAAGATTTATTTATTTATTTATTTGATGGGGGGGGGGGACACAAACATGGGGGAGCTGGAGATGGAGAAGCAGGCTAACCGCCGAGCAGGGAGCCCAATGCGGGGCTCAATCCCAGGACACTGGGATCATGACCTGAGCCAAAGGCAGATGCCTAACGACTGAGCCACCCAGGCACCCCAACAAATATTCTTTTAAAAGGGCAAAGCTGAAAAACCAAGAGTACCTGAATTTAAGATTTACTATAAAACTCCAGTAAATAAGACCATACTGGCATAAACATAGACAAATAGATTGACAGAACAGAAATAAACTCATATATACTTACACATGCAACTGATTTTCAGAAAAGGTTGCAGTGCAATGGGGAAAGGACAACTCTTTTAACAAATGATGGAACAAAGAGATAGATCTCCACATGGGATAAAATGAATCTCAATTCCTACCTCTCACCATCCATGAAATTAACTTGAAAAGATCACAGACCTAAATCCAAAGGCTAAAATTAAAGGCTTCTAAAAGATAATTAAGGAGAATATCTTCACAATCTTGAGGTAGCTAAGATATTCTGGGGAGGACCCAGAAAGCACTAACCATAGGGGGAAAAAAAAACCGGGTAAATTAAACTCTATCAAAATAAAAACAAAACATTTAACAAAAGATACTGTATGAAAATCAAAGGGCATGCTGAAGACGGCGAGAAAATATTCACAGTATATGCATATGATATAAGACCTGAAGATCCAGAATATATACAAAGAGTTCTTACAACTTAATAATACAAACACCCCAACCACAAAATGGGCAAAAGACGTTAGACAATCTCCAGAGTAAAATATACAAATGGCCAATATGCAGATGAAAAAGTGCTCAACGTCATCAGTCATCAAGAAAATACAAATTAACACCACAGCGACCACTATGCACTCCTGGGAATAGCTAGAATTAAATAGCCCATCACCTCCAAATGGTGGCAAGAATGTGGAGCAAGTGGAACTCCCCCAGATGGCTGCTACAGCCATTCTGGAAAAATGGTTTCTAAGTTCTTACAAAGTTAAACATACTCTCCCCTATGACCTAGCAATTTTACTCCCTGGTATTTATCCAAGAAAAATAAACGCATATGCCCTCAAAAAGCCTCCCACAAACACTTTCATAGCAGCTTCATTCATAAGAGCCTAAAACGGGAAACAACCCAAACGAACAAGCAAATGGCTAAGCCAACTCAGGTAGTTTCCTAACACGAAATATTGCTCAGCAGTCGAAAAGAATGAACTGTGACATACAACAACGTGTAGGAGTCAAAAACGCTTTGCTACGTGAAAGCAGCCAGACGCAAGAGTATTACTACACGACTCCATCTGTAAGGACTTCTGCAGTCAGTGTTAAGTTCTTCTAAATACTCTCATCAGACCCAGGGTCCTCAAGCCCGAGCCGTGGGTACCACATGAAGCGGTCAGGTCCAGCCCCTAATCCCACACAGAACCCAGCGGCATACAAAGCTCCAGATCCGAAGGCCACTGGAGGGAATGTTGCAGCCTCGGCAAACCAATCCTCTGTTGGATCCAGCCTAAATCTCTCATACCCTCCTTGTCCACATAGCTGGGGATCTAAGGATGGAGCCCCCTCCGACACCCAGGAGGGAAGCTGGGAAATCAGTAGTAAGAGGAGAATGGAAAGCTGGGATGTCCCACAGGATGGGCCCTTCGAGCTCTTTTCTTTCAGGCCAAGGAAGAAGGGAGAGATTAAGGGCCAGAGACAGGATGGGGCCTGCCCAAGGTCATGCAACCCTGTGAGCCAGCTGATTAAAACCTAGGGCTTCCGAGTCTTGGATTAGTACTCCTTCTAGCTTTCTCCCCGTTCCACCACCGAGGGCAAAGAGGCAGCTGTCTCGTCTAGTGGGCCAGGACTTAGCCGCATCACGTGGCACTGGCTCTCAGGAACCACATGATTCGGAGGTGCTTAGAGGTGAGGACAGGACCACCGAAGGACGGGGATAAGCGATGCCCACCCGGAATCTACGGAGGGCAAATCAGGCTTTCCTGGCTGAAGGATGGGGCTTTCCCAGCTATTCCAGCTACTGCAGTAAGGTGCCCCAGGTCAGACGCATGCCCCGGGCCAAGCTCCCCTTTGCGTTCACCCTCCCCTCCCTAGGGCTGGCCCACCCCTTCCCCAACTCCCCCAGCCCCCAACCAGAGAAGGTACTCACTGATGGGGGCGTGTAAGGCCACGTGCTCCTGGTAGGGTGTGTAGTACTTGTACTGCTTTCCGCAGAATTCACAGGTGTAATTGCCAGTTTCTGTCCAAGAAGAGGAAAGTGTGGGAATGGGTGCCTGACTCCCGTCGAGAAGCAGCAGCATGCTCCCTCCCCTCCAACTCCCCCTCATCCTGGGACCAACTACAATCAGGAACCCACTGGAGTCAGGCCGCCTGGGTTCAAATCCCAGCTCCTCCGTGTCCAGCTGTGTGACCTTGGGCAAATCTCTTAACCTCTCTGTGCCTCAGTTTTCCTATCTGTAAATGGGGGTAATAATAGGACCACCTTCTAGGATTGCTGCGAGGATTAAATTTATATGTCAAGTGCTTAGAACAGTACCTGGCACACACTGTTTCTCCAACACTCCACCCCCAGGACCTGGTGCTCAGGAAATGTGTGGACCTGAGTTGACTGACCCCCCAGTGCCAAGCTCAGGCCCAGTCCCTTCGTGAGCCCTAACCTCTGCAATGGCCACACTTGGGTCCCCTCATCTCCAGGACCTTTCCCGCCCCCAAGGACACCACCCCCCCAGCAGGAGGGGGTCACGTCTTCCTCTCGGGTCCCACCAGACTTTATCTTTACCTCTCTTTTGGCACTGCCTAACTTCTTTCTTCTTAAAAATTTCTGATGTAATATTGTTCACTGGGGGAAAATTATAAAATACTGATAAATACAAATACAAAATTTAAAGAGTAAGAGAAATTTCAATCATCTGTCACCCCCAAACAAAAGAGTAGCAGCTACCCCCTTGGGGTGGAGTGTGCAACCTTGCCATCCACCCCAGGCCCCACCCCTCACTCCCATCTCATCCGGAGCGGGCTTCTCTCCCTGACATCATCTGTCTGGCTCCGGTGGGCCTTGAATTAGCCAGCCCTGGTCCATATCATCTTTGTAACCTGGTGTATTCAATCGACAATACTTTGTGGACATCTTGCTCGATCAATAAACATCAATCCCCTACTGCATTTATTGGCTGCACGGTTCCCACTGGACTTTGAAATCTGCGGAGCCTGTCTCCTACCAGGGGATGTTTGGATTGTTTCAAAATTTTTCCCTTACAAAAGAAAAAAAGAAAAATGCTGTGATCCACATCCCTGTAGAAATGTTTGCCCATTTGCTCATTATTTTTCATATCGCTGCAAAATAAAGATTATTGTGCATAATCACTGCTCGTTATTTCCTCAGGATAAATTAAGGGTATGCATTTTTAAGGCTTTTGATAACCACAGCACCAACTACATATCAAAAGGTTGGGCCAATTTTCATCCCAATCAGAAAGGTGTGCCTTATAGGGGGAACTACACTGCAATGCTGCTTTCATTTTCCATTTGTTTGAGTTCTAAGGAAATTGACTATTTTTCATATTTAAATAACTATAGTTTTTCTTTTGTGACTTTCCCGTCTGTGTTCACAGCCAATGTTTCCATAAGTATATTTATTTACCTTTTTTTAATTGCAAGAACTCCATAGATGAAGGACATCAACAATTTTGTTCTATATGTTGCAAGTATTTTTTTCTCAATTTTTTTAATCCTGTGTATGATTTCTCTCTCAATATAGACTTAAAACCTTTCTGTAAGTAACTTTTATAACTGATTTGCAAACACTGGAAAATATCTATTGTTTGCTGTTCATAGGCTTCCAGGTTGTTAGATCAACTGTATTAACCATACTATTCAAACCCTATGTGATCCCGTTTGTCTACCTTCCATTGCGTTGTGCTTCCAAATTTATTGTTTATTTAGATGCAATGTGGTCTGATGCATATAAACAAGGCTCATGAGATCAAAATCGTCACTGTTAACCGTAGCCTTCAGAACGTGACAGTATTTTTTTTTTTTTTAAAGATTTTATTTATTTATTTGACAGAGATAGAGACAGTCAGTGAGAGAGGGGACACAAGCAGGGGGAGTGGGAGAGGAAGAAGCAGGCTCCCAGCAGAGGAGCCTGACGTGGGGCTCGATCCCGTAACGCCGGGATCACGCCCTGAGCCGAAGGCAGATGCTTAACCGCTGTGCCACCCAGGCGCCCCATGACAGTATTTTCTAACACAGTGCTTCTCAAAGCTGTGGTCCCTGGACCAGCAGCGTGAGCGTCACCTGACAATCGGTTAGAAATGCAAGTTCTCAAGACTTATCCAAGACACACTGAAAGAAAAGTTCTAGGACTAGGATCCAGAAACCTGTGTTTTAACAGGCCCCCTAGAACAATCTGACGCCCGGGAGAGTTGAAGGATCACCCGCTCAGATATCTCATGACACTGTTGTGTTAGTTGGTCTGACATTAGTAATTAATTCTTGATCATCTGTAAGAGCCTCCTTTCTCCTTGCTTGCACGTGCCTAAAAACACTTCCCTAAATCTTCTTGGGAAAATTCATTAAAAAAAATACTTCAGTAAATGCTGAGCAAAAGCAATCGTGGTTCCTGCCTTCACAGAGCTTACAGTCTGGAAAAGGGGACAGAAAAATCCAATAATCACACAAACTTAACAACTGCAACCACAATGGGTGTTCTTAAAGGAGACACTTACAGAGCTATGCAAATACCAACAGGGAATTCAATTTAGTTAAGGAAGCAAGAGGGAGCTCCCTGAGAAAGAGGAAAAGATGAAGAATTAATGAGGTGTATCTCTATAAACCATTATTTCTAATTAACTTGAAAGCCTTTGTCTTCTAATAAGAGATTATGCCATTTGCTTTTATTGCTATATTGACTTGGTTTTACTTGTTTTGTGGGTTTTATTTTCATATTCCACCCTTTCTGGTTTGTTTCCTTCGTTTTCAGTTGTTTTGATGCATGAAATCTTTTCTCTGCCTTTGCATTATTCTCTGATATTCCATTATTTTCCAATATTCTCTTTTGTTTGCTTCACACAGCATGTGAGACACATATGTCTGTTACAGTTAAACAGAAAATGACATTTTCAAGTCTATTACCACTGACAAAAGTAGCTTCACTCCGTGCTTCTCAAACTTTAGCAAGTTTAAGAATCATCCAGAAAGGCAGTTACTACACAGATTGCTGGGCTCCGCCCCAGAGATTCTGATTCCGTGGAATCAGAGCCTAAGAATGTACATTTCTGATAAGCTTCCAGGAGATGGTACTGCTGCTGGTCTGGGGCCCACACTATGGGAAGGACTGGTTTAACCTACTCTCCCATACCCTTCACCTAGTCCTTCGTTCTTGCGTTCTTATGAATCGTTTTTAATACTGTAGAATGATCTTTGTCTTCCGCATTCAATTTTGTCATCAGATTCATATTCTAAACTTATTTCTAGTTTATCTGGTCTTAACATTGGACACAAGTCCTCCTATGCTATGAAGTCATTCCTCACAAATGGAGTGTATTTTGTGAATTTTTTGAAGATGGATAGTACGTGGGAAAAATAGTGTATTTTCAAGTCCTCCTTTTCCCTTTACTCATAAATTACAATCTGTCTAGACACAAAATCCTTAAGCTGTAATCTATGTTTCCCTTCAAACATATTCCATTATCTCTGGCATTTAGTACTATGCAGAAGTCTGAGGTGAGTCCCCCTTGGATTCATCTGTTAACAATTAATTGGCTTTTCTTATACCTAGATGCCTGCGTATTTTTTCCTTTATAGTTTTAAAGAGTCACAAAGATCTACTGAGTTATGGGTCTCTTCATACTGAGGTAGATTACACTCCAATCATCTGTCACCCCAACATACAGTGAGCCCTTACAGCAGCATACATGGGTCTGCCTTTAGCACATTTTTCTTCTATTGTATCTTTGGAATGTTGCTTCTATCCTACTGGTAACAATTATCTGGAACTGTATCCCTAGGCTCCATATTTAGCTTGTTTTCCTCTTGTTCTCTTGATCTGTTCAGGTTTCTCCTCCCCATAATTAATTCCATTTCTGCAGATCAACTCTGCTCTTTACATTGCACAATGCAGGTTTTAATTCTACTTTCTGTTTCTCTGCAGGCCTCCACCTCACTCCTTTCTCTGTCTCTTCATTATCCCGCTGCTGTGTCACCATACAACTTCAGGCTCCTCTCTCACAGGGGTCATGCTATGGACTGAACTGTGACCTCACCTCACCCCCAAAGTCAACTGTTGACGCCCCATCTCCCCATGTGATGGTGTTTGGACATGGGGCCTGTGGTAGGTAACTGGGCTGAGATGAGGTCATGAGGATGGGGCTCACATGACTGGTTTAGTGCCCTTGAAACAACAGGCACCAGGGAGCTTGCTTGCATGGGTCTCCCACCACGTGAGGGCACAAACAGAAGGTGGCCATCTGCAAGTCAGAAGAAGGTTCTCACCAGAACCTGACCATGCTGGCACCTTGACCTTGGACTTTCAGCCTCCAGAACGCTGAGAAAATGAAGTTGTTTATGCCATCCAGTCCAGTAGTTTGTTATGACAGTCCAAGCAGACGAAGAGAAGTCGTATTTTCTTATATTCAGTTGCGGCTGTCAAACAGAATTTTCTTCTAGATTTTGTAGTAGGTCATTTTCAGAGGTGTGCTTTTCTCTGAGTCTCCTAAATTCTGTCTGTCTTGTTAGGTGGATTTTTATAGTTATAGTTTCATACTTTGTGTTTTTGGGGTTTTTTTTGGTGATTTAAAAAACTTTTCAAGCTACCCTTCCTTAGCCAAATATAACAATCGAGTGAACGACAGATGATGCAGACTTACTGTTTTCAGTAGACGCAAGCGAACTGTTCTCGAGCCTCCCATTATCATGGCAGTAAATCATCATGGCAGACCACTATCACGGCAGTAATTCTCGATCTGCAGCTGGAGAGCAGGCTGACGTGAAGGAGCCCTGGGACCAACTTTCTTTTTCTAGAAGGATTCTTCTGCTGTCAAGGCTCCAGCTTCCTTCTCCCTAAGGACCTAATCCCCCAATTTGCTCAAATGATGTGGATGTGGACGGTGACCTTCCCAGCATGCACTGCTTCTGGGGTTTTCCTCTTCCTGGACCCACAAGGCTCTACTTGCGGCAAAAGTCCCTTCATGGGGCTCTGGGCCTCTACTGGCTCCTCTTATTCTTCACCTTGTCATTTGTAGGGTTCTGTGACCTTGGCCTGCTTGACACCCAAGCCGCAGCATTCTATTCTCACAAGGCAGCTACAGAGTGGTAACAGGAGATGCTCCCACTATTCTAGCAGTCTCAGTTCCACAACGTCAAGCTGGGAGCACGCAGGGAGCCAAACCCAGTTGTGTTTTCTCAATGCAATTCCCAACTGCTTATGGTGTGTGACAATTCCTCCCAGATCCTAGCACTGGTCGTCTGTCAACTCAAGTTACTGATAGGGTAAGTTTCATCCAGTTCTGTATCTCCCTGGGCAACAGGCACTACTGATTTAATGCCTTCCATGCTTGTGTTAAGGACTACACCCATTCTCTTGCGAATATAACCTCAGCCAATCTCCACGACAATCCTGAGAGGTGGGTTTTCTTGTCATCAGCCCTCGGAGTTAAGGAGACTGTGGATTAGGGAGACTATAAAGCATGTAGGACGTCATGCAGGTATTAAGTGTAGAGCTGGGGTTCATAGATGGGACGCTGTAAAGCTCCCACTCTTGGCCATTTCTTGATGACATCACTCACTTGTTACTCCCTGAATACAAGCCAGGGGCTGGGCTAGTCCGTTCCTGCATGCATCCTCCACGGGCCTTTCAGAACGGAGAGATGTTCTCGTCCCCAACTTAAAGACGAGTCAAAGGACACTGAGAAGGGGGGTAAGTAGCTAGTCGACTGGTGATGCCACCATTCAAACCTGGGCCTGATTCCAATCCTATTTTCCCAATGATGATGCTAAGGATGGAAGGGCAGACCGTGCTACCCAGGGGCAGCGGGCTGGTAAGTTCTGAGATGGCAGGTGACGGATCCCGCTGCCCCCGTCCTGTATCTGTCTACGATCGTCCACCATAGAACAGGTCTCATTCACAGGTGGGTTTCACCACAGTTTAACTTTTGGCAGTTTAGTGTTGAGGACTTCATTATTTTCTTCCAGAGAAGAGCAACTAGGACATACACATAGCAAACGCATGACAAGCGTTTGTGCTAACTGCTAACTGCTGTGCTAACTGCTTCACGGATATTGTTCCAGTCCCAGTCTCCTGAGTGCTTAAGAGTTCAAAGAAAGCAATGAATCACCCTCTACCACGAAGGAGGAAGGAGGGAGAAAACGGACTGGAGGACCCAGTCAACGCCTTCCAAAATCGGGGCCAAGCTCCGCCCTGTGAGGAGCACCCCCGGCGTCACTGTTTTTCCTGCCCTGAGATTTCCTCATGCATTCATTCAATGTTTGCGTGTACAGTTTTGCAAGCTGCCTAAAATCCTTACTGTAATGAGGCAGAGTCAACAAAGGTCTTTTCTTGCTGGGTGGTAAGCGAGAAGAGGAGGAATGCGAATCCTAAAGGGCTGGACTAGACACCTCTCACTGGCTGACTCTACCCAATCCATTCTTCTAGAAACAGCCAAAATGGACTGACTTCCTAAAATGTAAATCTGATCAAGTCCCTTCCCCACTTGGTAAACTCTCTAGCTCACTTCCCTCAGAAAGAAGCCTCGATGCCTTCCTCCGGCATTCAAGGCTCTCTAAGACCCAAACTCAGAAACTGATTGGCCTTTCCATTCCCTAGAACAAGAGCTGCTCTCCTACCTTCACCCCGTGATGTAAGAGCTCATTCCCCACCATCGTCCCCAGTGCAGAAGCCTCCCCGATTCCTGAGGCCGGTCAGGCGCCTTCCCGGCCCCCACGGCTCCCTGAGCTGCAGGTTATGCTGTGACTAGCTGTGCGCTGACCTACTGCCTCCCTCCTGTGCCAAGTACCCAAGGGCAGGGCCACAACTGCCCCACCCACGGCTGTGTCCTCCCCACACACCACGCAAGGGTGCTGAGAACAGGCAGGTGGCAGGTGTGGCTCCTGCCCTCAGGGGTTTCATGGGACAAGGACAGAATGTCCATGTGGCCCCCTTGGACAGCTTCATTTGCCGATGAACCCCTTCATTTGCGGATGATGACAACAAGAGTTATTTTCCGAGCACCTATTATGTACCAGGCACTGTGCTAATAGGTGATTTACATTCACGATCTCATTTAATCCCCCAACAAACCTTCGGGGAAATGTAGTCCTCACTGACAGGTGAGGAGCCGAGGCTCAGGACGGCTAACAGACTACCAGGGCACCAAGCATGTGCTATGTTCACTGCCCTGCCCTTGACCCTGTGCTGTTCTGCTGCTCCTCAAAAGCGGAAGTTCTAAGACTGGCCCATTTGACAGGTGGGCAAAGTGAGGTACAAGGAAGCCAGGTGCCAGTACCACTGTTGCAGGATGAGTGATGTCACCCCCTTCCAAAGGCAAGACTCACCCCGCCACCCGCAGCCAGCCCCCAGCTGTCTCCCCACCCAGCCCATCCCCAGAGAGAGTCCCGCATACTTGGCCCAATTTTCTGGAATGGTTCCGGGGGTTCCTCCTTCACCTCGTCAGTGGCCACAACACCTTGGTCAAAGGGGTCTGTGGGAGAATACACAGCCCTTAGAGCCCTGGTAACCAGGTCTTGGGAGCCCAGCCGGGGACAGGGAGGTGGGCTGTCACCAAGGACTTACCTGCCCGATTCTCAGGGGCCCCTTCCACACTAAACACTGCGCCCGGGCGGGAGGCAGCAGCCGCAGAAGGAAAGAAGCAAACAGGAGCCCTGTTAGTCCCTGCCCACGGCTGCCTCTGCCCAATGCTCCCAGCCTCTGTCCTGGAGAGGTTGCCTCTGGGACCCAGGAGAGCCACCGTGGCCAGTGTGGACACCCCAGAAAACCAGCGGCCAGAGGAGGGCACATCCCCACCAGGATGCAGCCTGAGTCTCCATTCCTCATCCTCCCCATGGGCTAGGGCCCAACCCGAAGGAGGGCAGATGCTATCTGCCGGCGGCCTGTCTCTGGATCCTGGCAGCCGCTCGAGGGGCCAGGACAGGAGAAAAAGAGGAAGAGACCAGTTAGGAGAAAAAGAGGGGATAAGAAGTAAGGACAAGCCAGTGGCACTGGGTTGGCAGGGCCTGGCTGTCACAGCTTGTGACGGGCCAGGGTACGGGGCTAGAGAGGGAGCCCCCTCCATCCTTTCCAGGTCCAAAACCCTATTTCTAGGATTGAGATTCTAAAAATAAATTACCTAAATTTATTGTTCTAATTTCTAACTCTATAACCTAAGACACTAAATACCATCATTCATTTTAAAAAACTGGTTTAATTTCATCAGAGCATGTGAACACTCAGTATGAAATTGTAAAATGCATTGATATGAAATTGCTGAAATTCGACGGATTCTGACCTACAAAAATGGCAATTTCACTTGGGTTACCCGAATCAGAAGAATATATGGAGTATGACGGGGACCTTCTCTCTTCCAGAATCCCTAAGAGTCAGTCACTCCCCTCATGGTCTGACTGCTGCCTGACCTTCCTCTGGGGCGGAGGAGAGGGGACAATGGACCGGGGTGGGGATAGCCAGATGAGCAGCCCTGGCGGTGGGGGCGCTCCTCTTCGTGCAGCACTCCTCCCTGGGAGCGAGGGGCCTGACTCACCATCCACGGCGTGCAGGTCCCGGTGCTCCTGGAAACAGCTATAGTACTTGTACTTCTTCCCACAGATGTCACACGTGTACCTGAAATTATCTGCGGGGGATGGAAAGACACATGCAGTTACCAGGACTTCGGTCACTTGCGCTGGGCATCTGGGGGGGGGCTCTTCTGCCTTAGGAACCAACAAAGGACCAGCCCACACCGGCCCCAACTGGTGACCCAGGGACAGTCAGTCCTGGGAGTGTTAAGGGTTCTCCACGTAAGGAGATAGGAGAGCCCTGAAGCAACCTGCAAACCCACCTCCAATCCCACTCCCAAGGGCCCGGCCCCACCTCTCTCCCTGAGGTCACGTGAGCGTCACCATCATGGCAGCGGCCGCTTCCTGGGCACTGCATGTGCCAGGGGCCGGGCCGGGCACTTCCTCTGCCTCTCCTGCTAGTCCTTGTGACTGAGGCAGGAAGTAGTAACCCACTGAACACCTGTGCAGACTGAGGGTCAGAAGGGACCTGTCCCAAGCCCCACCACCACTAGGAGGGCCTGTGGGAGGCAGCTTCCCAATGACCCTGGCCTCCTGGCGTCCACACCCGATGTGATCCCTTCGTTTTAAGCCTGAGCTGGACCTAGTGACTGGCTTCTAATGAGGGGAATGTGATAAAGTGATGGGATGTCATTTCTGAGATTCGGTTACAAAAGACCGTGACTTTCGGTCTCGCTCACACGGTCTCGCTCTTGTGAGCTGCCCCAGAGAGAGCACCCTATGGCAGCCTCTGGTGAACAGCCAGTGGGGAAGTGAGGCCCTCAGTCCCACGGCTTGGGAAGGACCCAGCCTGCTAAGAGCCACCAGAGTGTGGAAGCAGCTCCCTCCCTGGCTGAGCCTTGAGAGGAGGCCACAGCCCTGGCCAACACCTCCCCTGCCTCAGGACACCCACAGCCCAAGGACCCCGGGAAGCCACACCCACGGTCTGACCACACAAACCGAGATAACCAACGTTGGTTTAAAGTCATTCGGTTTGGGAAAAACGTGTTACACAGCAATAGCTAACGAACACAGGGCCAGATTTTGAATGATCCCTAGGGCTATCCAAATTCTGAGGCCGGACTCACCCAGGACACTGCTCTCACCACGCACTAGCACGGACCTCCCATGTGTACTCCTTGGGCAGATCTAGGGATGGCCCATTCACTCCCATCTCCCTGACGAGGGCCCACACAGGGACACTGAATGGCTTGCTCAACGCTGCACAGTGGGGCAAGGAATAGCCAAGATTCAAATATTCGCTTAACTCCATGGCATAGCTAAGTCAGGGCACATGACCCTTCTCCGTCTGCATAAGCCTCCTTCCACCCCGGACAGAGGCACCAGCCTTCTGGCCCTTCTGCTCCTCCCCAGCACTCAAACACAGAATTTGACGAGACTCCCTCCATCCCAAGGTTGCAACGCCAGGCAATTCTACGGGAAGTTTTCTGGTCCCTGCTTAGCCGAACTTAGGGGCACAGATGACATCTGCCTTCCCCTTGCCTCTGCCCCCACCTCTTCCACTGCACCTGCAGGCTTTCAAAGTCCCCTGGCAGATGCCAGGGCCACAGAGACTAACTGGTCCCCAAGCGAGGTGCACACAGCATCAGCACACACAGTCCTTCTGAGAGTCTGGGGACCCGGCATGCCACCATCCCACCAGGCCCTGCCACCTCCATGCCCACACCTGAACCAGCCAGGCAGTGGTGGGGGGAGATGAGGGAGTATGGAGGAGGAGAGGTGTGGTCCTGCTCTGCCTCACACAGACTGCCAGCAAGTGCTGACCCCACCTCAGAATGCAGCTTCCCTTCTTTTCCCCCTAATTTGGGGGGATAGGAGGGTGGTAAGGAGCTGATTCCCATGGCCTCTTCCAGGCTGGCCATTCTAGGATTCCAAGCCTGGCTCCAGCTTCAATCCAGCCTAGACAATAACCTCCCCCCTCCCCACACCACCCCATCATGTCCCACCTGGACCATCATTCTTTCTCGGATACCAGGGAACACAGGTGAAGAAGTCAAGGCCGTCCAAGGTCTGGCTCCAGATGGGGCCTTGGCCCTGCAAAGCCTCTGCCCTACTGGCCAGTGCTGGTCGCCCTCCACAGCTGCCGGCAGCCCTTCTCTCAACTCTGCTCACACAGGCCCTCCTACCACCTCCAAGAAAACGAGAACCCCCCGCTTTCTGACTGAGAAGCGCCATCGCCCTGCTCTGCAGAACCCAACCCATTTCTCCTTCTCAGCGCCGATAGGGACCACACTCCTGGGCCCACGTAAGGCAGGAGCAGATAAGGGCAAGAGTTAGCCCCAAGGGAAGAAAGGCAAAATGATTTTCTGTCAGTGAAACCACATTTTCAGAGCCTCCAAGAGAGCTCAGGATCTCTAGCAATGGCACTGCGAATCAGTCTGGGGAGACAGGCTCAGAGTCAGGCTGCCTGACTCCAACCCGGCTTGGCCACCAAACAGTGACTAACCTTGCACACACTTCCTAATCTCTGCACCTTCGTCTTCTCATCTGCGAAATGGGAATGACCGTTCCTTCCTCTCCCAGAGTTGTAATAAAGAATGAGCGAGCACAATGCCTAACAGACACCAAATACTTGGTAAATGTTATCCAATACTGTTTTGGAAAGGGAATTGATGTAACAGCAGCAAGAGAACTGGACGTGGAGTTAATCTTTTATTTTCTTTGCTAAGAGATGTGTGAGTGGGTATATATGTGCCTCCCTTTCGGACTGTAAAACTTTTCTAACAACTAAATGAAAGACCCTGGACTAGAAGGTGGGAGGCCTGGTTTCTAGGCCCACCTTCATCACTTAACAAGTTGCATGAGTTCTCTCTGGGATTCAGTGCCCTCATCTGCAAAATGGGTAGGCTGGACTTGGTATTCTCGACACAACGCTTTTGGCTCCAGGACTCCATGGTCAGGCTCCTGGCATGAGGCTGGTGTGTAAGGACGCCGGGCTCTCGGAGCAGGAACTGCTGGCTTGGGTCAGGGTAGGGGTACAGGACTGAGAATAAAATAAAGCACAGTGGCCATGGGGAGAAAACTCCCTAGGGAGGAAGGCAAAAGTGATGGAAAGACTAAAAATACCCCCAGCGACAGAGTCCTCTATACCCAGAGGGCCTTCCGGGAACCATGGAAGCCAGATGGAACACAATGGATCATTGAGGGGCTGCCGGAGAGGCCAGGAGCCCAGAATAGCCAAGGAAGGGAAAATAAATAGAGAAGATCTTTAAATGTGTGGCTGACCACAGGCAAACCATGGGAGCCGGAAGAGAAAGAAGCTTCTGAAGGAGAAGGGAGCCAGGGGCCAGGCTCGGGCAGGGCTCGAGGAGGAGGGAAAGGCCTACACCACCTCCTATAGGGCCGGGGTCCTCAAGCAGGTGTCTGGCCTACCTAAGCCTCAGAATGTCTAGAAAATGGAAGCTTAGCCTCGGCCCTTCTTGCGTCTCGCATGACGTGGGAATCCAAAGAGAGAGTGGATGGGAAAGGGCCTCAGAAGAAATGCTTTTTGGACCTAGTGCGATTACGACCCTGCGTTAGCCCACACAGCTCCTCAATCTGCTTTGTTTCAGATTTTTTCTTGGGGGTGGGGAGTCATGTTTATTATTTTTGAAAACCTTTTATGGCAGGAAGAACAGGGGCCGACAAACTACGGCCTGCCCACCCTCTGTTTCAGCGAAAAATTCGTTTCCGTATCATCTCTGGCTGTGCTGATGCTACCTGGCAGAGCTGAGCGGTGGGGACAGAGATATCGGGCCTGCAAACTCTTAAATATTGACTACCTGGTCCCTACAAAAGAGTCTGGGGACCCCAACGCAGAAAACTGTCCAGCTCCTTCAATCTCCATAAACCAGAAGTACCTGTGTCATCAGTACCCAGAAAGCCCTTCCCAAGGGTAACCACGATTTCTTCCAGCACGAATCACTTTCCCGGTTTTGTGCTTCCTGTACACAGATCTTAGAGGAGGGGCTCTTGAGTTGGACTCCTTTTGCTAACGTTCTGTCTGTGGGTAACCCACATTGCTGGGTTCAGCCACACATCATTCCTTCTCATGCTTCACGTGAACAAACCACGACTGATCGGTCCATTCACCTAATGCTAGGCACTCAGGTGGTTTTCTGGTTTGGCGCTGTTACAAACGGTGCTGCCAAGAATATCCTAGTTCCCGGGTGCCTGGGTGACTCAGTCAGCTGAGCGTCTGCCTTCAGCTCAGGTCACGATCATGGGGTCCTGAGATCGAGCCCTGCATCGAGCTCCCAGCTCCTTGCTCAGTGGGGAGTCTGCTTCTCTCTGCCTCTTCCCCATGGTTGTGCTCACACACGTGCGCTCTCAAATAAATAAATAAAATCTTAAGAAGAAAAAACGAATATCCACTTCCCATCTTTTGGTGGACACGTGCACACGGTTCTGCTGGGGATACACCTGCGAGTGGAACGGCTGGGTTCTGGAGCTCAGGTGCGCTGGGCGGGGAGAGGTTCCACCCCAGCCTACACCCATCTGGCTTCTTCTGAGGCCCGGGGGTTTAGATCTGGGGGCAAGGCAAGCAGAACACTGTCCTCAGACGGCAAGGCCCTGCGCGGCCTGGGCTGGGGTAGCGCACCCAGAGATGAGCGCCCATGGGTGCTCACGAGATAACCCTCAGAAGTAGCATTTCCCAAACATCAGCCCTGAGCTTGCCAGTGAGGGGCCCTGAGAAGTCTACCACAAAGAAACATGTTCATCTTAGCAGAACTCAAGGCCTCCCCAGGTTCCTGGGCCACAGAACCCGTTACTGTCAGAACACCTAGTGGCTTCCCCAGGACATGTGCCACGAACACACTTTGGGAGAGGCTGCTCTGAGGTACCCCACTACGATGTCATAAAGACCCTCTGGCCCCAAAGCCTGAACCACAGCAAAGTGTCTCCCACAGGCCCCTTGGGACAGTCCTGAGAGGGCCAAGAGCAAGGGGAAGATACTCACTGCCTTGGGAGGCTCCCTCCCCGGAGGTGGCTTCGGTGTCTGCAAGAGAGAGAAAATGAGAAGGAAGTGAGCGGACTGGACCCATGGCGGGGCTGATGGCAAAGTGCACGAGGAACGGGGACAGACGGTGACCCCACCACCACGTGCCCAGGACACTCTGTGACCATTCACAGCCATTCCCCGTGCCCCCTGCTGTCACTCTGGCCCGGACCCATTGCCCTTCCTCCCTGGAACCATCTGTCCTGCCCCCTCAGCCTCATCTTCAGAACAGAGACAGCGCCCCGCCCCCACTCCCGGGGCTGCCATGAGGAGCACACAAGATGACGTGTGAGCACCTTCCCTCAGGAGCTGCTGATGCCCTGGGAGGAAGCAGGCCCGTGTGGAGCAGGCAGGGGCACAGGTGGCTGAAGCCTCGTGGCATGTCCTCCCAACCCCCCAGCGGCCCTGTGTGCTCTCCCAAGTCAAGGAGGCCTCTTCCCTCCGCCTGGGTCTCTATCCCACTGCAGACAGAGGGAGAGGACTGGAGCTCTGGTGGGGGGCGGTCCTGGGGTCATCTACAAGCCAGGCAGAGAATGGGGAGGTGCGGCCCTCGACTCTGCCCCAGGGACGCCACTGACCTCGGTGCGCCCGGACGTGGGTCTGGAAACAGTTGTAATACTTGTATTTCTTGCCACAGATTCCACACTCATAGGATCCTGGAAAACAGGAAAGGAAGGGCCAGGTCAGTCAGTACCCAACGTGTGCAACTATGAGGTTCCAGGACCCACAGTGATGCCCCCAAGTATGAGGAACTCCACGATAAGGGGACAGGGGTCATCCAGTGGTCTGCCTTAGCCCCGGCAAGCAGAGAGACAGCAAGGACCAGCAGACACGGCCCCGAGCTGAAGTCAGGAGCCCAGGATCTAGTTCCAAGTTTTTGCCCCAACTCTAAGTGACCTCAGGCAAGTCACTTCCCATCTCGGGGCCTCAGTTTCCAAATCTGTAAGACGAAGAAGACAACTCTTTCTTACACTTATTCCTTGAGAGGAAAAAGGAAACGAACATAAAACTGCTCTTTCAAAATAAGGAATCAACTGCATCCATGGAAGGAAATCAACATGCATTTGAGTAACTTCTATGTCTCCTCCTTGCCAGATGGGACAGAGGTTAAGAGGATAGTCTTTGAACCAGATGGAACAGACCCCCCGTCCCTGTTCTGCCACTTACCAGCATCGCAACCTAGGTAATTCCCTTAGACACATTAAGCCTCAGTCTGCTCATCTGTCAAACGGGGCTACAAACGCCTACCTCACAGGGTGGTCCTATAGCCCCCCTAGAAATGCCCAGCCTTGTTAGAGATCTGCCCTACAGAGAAATCACACAACCCCGCCCCCCGCAGTCTGCTGAGCAGCTTTCTTGTTCTCTCAGACACGCAGAGACCGACATGGTGTAACTGCCTGACCCCAGCCCTCTTGCTGGGCCTTCTCCCAGGAGCTGGGACTGAAATGGCTGAGTTCCCAGTAGGCATTTCAGACAGGTCAAGGCAGAGCCCACCCACGCAGAGCACACACAAAAGGCCCACCACGGCAGGAAGCCAAGCAGAGCCCGTTGGACCCAGCCTGGCAGGGGCCCCAGGCGTGGAGGCCTGCTACCACCCGAGTCTGAGCTGCGCCCTTCCTAACAGAATGGCCAGGAAGCTCGCACCGATGCAGAGGCCCTCGCCCACGCCAGGGTCAGTGCACTGGAATGGCGGGAGCTAGGGGCCTAGGAATCTGCCTCTTTCAAAAGGGTCCCTCAGGGGATTCTGAGCAGACCAGCAACCAGGTTCGGGAACCACTGATCTTGGAGTAAGACCTGGGAGGGGATCTCAGCGCTACCATTTATTGGCTGGGCCTCAGTTTCCTTACAGGAAAGAGGCGGATCATGCAACAGCATCCAGGTGAAGACGGGCTTGCTCCTGCCACGAGCCCAGGTGCTCAGTGAGCGCCCACATCACCAGCTACTACCGCCTTCAGCCTCCTCTGGGGGCAGAGGCCTGTTTTACTGGGTGCGATCTTCAGGTATCAGATTAAGTCTGTGGAGCACTGAGCGTGGAGTCGGGCCGTCCGCTCAGCTCTGCCATGGCCCCCAGCTGACCTCAGGCACATCCCTTTTCCAGTCCGAGCCTCAGCGGCCTCACCTGCAACCCAGGACGGGACTCCTTCGTCTCATGACTGAGGTTAGTATTAACAAGACACAGCCTGGGAGCCGGATGTCACACAGGTGGCCTCACCACCGTACCACCGTGGGTCATAACAGGGACGCTGTCATCCCAACACCAGCGTGGAACCGAGCAGTCTGTTATCCAGGGGTTTTGTGCGTGTAACCCTTGTCTCACAGAGGAAAATATAAATACGGGGAGGGCGAAGATCAGACTGTGTATTTCTTTGTCTTTAGCCCCGTGACTGACACACAACAAGGGCACGATAAATTCACGGTGTCCGGCTGTTCTTCTCCTCTGTCACCGAGTCCTAATGGCCCCGACTCCCTCCCTGTGTCTCTACCCACTCTCCAGTGGTTTCTGCCAACTGCCCTTCAACCAACTGAGGATCTGTCGAGCATCTTCAATGTGCCTGGCACCAGAGCCCCAACCATGAGCAAGTCCGTGAGAGGAAGCCCGCAGCCCACTAGGCAAGGGGAAGGCAGGGCGATGGGGTCACGACAGTGACGTACCGAACCTCATGGGCACAGTGCAGGACAGACACAGCCACGGCGAGGGGCCAAAGTCAGGGGGATGAAGAGGCAGGAGAGGTGAAAGGAAAGGGGCAGACAGAGGGGAAGGGACCCCAGAAAAGGTGGAATCTCCCCCCACAGCCTGGGATGAGGCAAAACTTGGTTCAGATTTGACCCACTTCCCGATGAAGTCTCTGTACCCCAGTCCTGCCCCCTCTCTGCCACAGATCTGGGCCTCAGGTTCTCCACCACATTCCATGATCTACGGACTTTCTCAAACTGCGTAATAACTGCAGGCCGCAATGGGTCCCCCCACTTGCCCACCCACTTCATCCTGTGGATAGGCAGGCCAGGTCCCTACCAGTGGCTTTCTGGGATTTTCCCTCAACCCACAGAGTGCGCTGAGGATCCTTGAAGCCTTGCTCCCAGATCTCAACCCCCCACCAGAGTCACAGGGGACGTGGTCTTCAGTCGTGCACCCTCTCCTGGTTCCCCAGGCCAGAGTGGGAGCCCTGGCCCCACGCACGGAGTCTTAGGACTGAGTTCAAGGTCCTGCTGTCTCCTCACTGCCATTCACCCTAAGAGCCCAGGTGCTCTGTCTGCCGGGGGGCTGGACGCACAGGCAGCTGGGGGCTGCAGCATGGGAGTGGCAGCCCCACAGTGCGGTGGTGTCAGCACACCTGAGTTCAAATCTTGGCTCACCTCCTAAGCAGCCAGGGGCCCTGGACAAATCATGGGAACATTCATCCCCTCAGGCTTCCCCTCTAAACAAAGGAAAATGGTACCCACTTCGGCGAGGGCGGGGGCAGTTGTGAGCAGTGATACTGTGCCTTATACCTAGTACAAAGCCGGCACTCAGGACAGCGTAGCTGCTGTTATTATCAGCATTTTCCAGAGTTCTTTAGAACCCAACTTCCTAAACGCAGCCTGGGAAAGAAAGACCCATGATCAAGGTGGTGGGAGGCATGGCCGTCTTGGGAAAGTACGGTGCAGGGAGAACTTGGGGAGAGGTCCTATAGGAACCTTGTTTAACCCCAGCTCTTCCAACACACTTGGCCACAGAACTCCTTTATAGCCCTGGCTCGTTTCAAAGTTGCTGTCCATAGCAGGCACTGCCGGAATGATCCCGATGTTCCAGACTTCCCAATTTGTACACGCTGTCATCCCTCCAACGGCCAAGTCCTCCAGGACCCTGGAAGGTTCAGATTTGCTGTCCTGCGGCAGCGACGGGGAAGAGGAGCATGGCCCCTTGTGGCCTTGTCCGGCCGTGCCCCCACCCGCATGCCGGCCCCGACCAGGTCCCCCTGCCCCTCGGCCCTCACGTACCAGATGCATATCTCAACGCTTGGTCAAAAATCCAGGTCCCTGAATAGCGGCTTCGCACAGATCCACTGTGGGGGCTGCTTTCGGGTGCTTTTCCATCTGAATTAAGTAAGAAATCAGAAAGAGCCCTTCAAGTTGGGGGTGCCTGGGAGGTGCGGGAAGGAGCCAGGTCACCTGAGCTGGCGGGGCCTTGGCTTCTCCATTTGCACACAGAAGGACAACCCAGATCATGCGGTCTATTTTCACTGAAGAACTTGTCCTGGCGGGCTGTGGGGGGGGGGCATCCATACCTCCCCTGGGAGGCTGGGCTATGGCAGAAAGCAGCAGCCACAGGCCCAAATCCCCCTGAAGTTTTATGTTTTCTCTGTATTCTAACTTGTCACATATATAACATAAAAGTATCCATTGTAGGGCTCTAACATTTCTCCCCAAACACCTTCCAGCAAAATGACCCTCTAGGGAGGCTATGCCCTGCCTATGCTATGGCCTTGCCCCCCCCGCCCCCGCCGCCCCATCCACTGCATACCCCGGTGTGGTGCAGGGGGGCGCTAGCAAGCCTTCTTGGGGATGCTCAGCTCAGACCATCCTGGTACCCACAACTGACTCCCCGCAGGGCATGCTTCCTCACTCTGCTGGGCTCTCTAACTACCCCTGTGTCCTCTGTCACCACTACTGCCAACTAAGTGCCAGGTGCCTAACGCACTTCATTCGAGCCTCTCATTTGTCTCTGCACAGGGCTGGCCTCCGAGCCTGACGCACAGGTGAGGAAGCAGAAGCTGGCCAGGTGTGCAGCCGTGTGCCTAGCAGACACAGGCTTTCAGCCCCACTTCTCAGATGAGGTAAGAAAGTACTGCAGGGACCACACAGACAGCCACAAGCGGCTCAGATAGGTGGTGATCCAGAGCCTGTGTGACTGCCACACCTCTGGGAAAGGACCAAGGAGAGATGGTGCTTGTTAACATTTACCATCCACTGGGCGCACCCAGGTCTCATTCCTGTCCTCCATCCTCCCAGAAGTTCTGGTGTGCTTGGGACAACTCCAAACCCAGTTCACTGAGTGAATGTTCTAGGGCCCAGGTGGTCCAGGGTGGGCTACTCAGCTAGTGGCTGGCCGGCCTTCAGAGCCATCCTGCTGCCACCATACCACGTCACCTCTGGATGTCAAGGGAGCTCTGGCTTCCCCTTCAGTCCCAGGGCTCCCCCTAGTGCCCAGGGCGGACGACCCCCTTCCTCCCACACTTGCCCCACCACATCAGGTCCCACCGCAAAACTCCCAGAGTCCCCTATCCCTCTCCCGGCTGCTGGGGGCAGCTGACAGAGCATGCCAGCACACGGGGGCCAAGCCTCTTCCTCTTCCCAACCCGGTCACTAGTGACACAAAAATCCACAGGCACTGAGTAACAGAACCTGTCTAGCATTTTCTGGAAGCACCTGGCTGACAGCCTGGCTTAGCTCCCTCCTGGAGAGGGCTGGACAGACCAGGTGAGGCCAGCTGGGACCAGGGGGCTCTAGTTCCTGAGGCCATGGAGGGAAGAAGTAGGGAAGGCTCCGGCAGGCAAAGCTGCCCCTGAGGACAAGGAATGAGGGCAGCAAGCCTCAGCTCTACCATCTGCACCCAGCTAGCTCCAGACAAGCTCAGACACTTTTCTAGATACACAGAATGCAATGAGGCAGAAATCCGGAGCAGGTGAATGAGAAGAAAAACACAAGAAGGTGAGGGGTGCCGAGGAGCACCGAGCACTCTTGGTTCCAGGACCCAGCAGGAGCAAGGCCCAGAGCCTGCTGGCGGACAAGGGAACTGGAGAGGTAAATAACGGACAAATGGGTTTCCTGAGGCTCTCAGGGCTTGGACTCAGACCAAACGTCCTTGGGACCAGGGTCTTCCGAGTAGAGTACAAATGGCCTGGGGATATGTGGGCACAGGCAGTTTTAAGAGAATCAATACCCCAATCATCAACTTTCAAATACATTCTTCCCTAAAATCAATGTGCTGGAGATATGGTGGTGGGCAGGGAGGCCCGACTCAGCTCGATCTCCTTCCCACTTGTCTCCTCACCCCCACCCTGACATGCTACAAGCAAGACGATTCCTTCACCCCCTCCCAATCCCACCATGGTGCTCCCCGTGGGGGCTGCCCATCTCACGGCTCCAAGCTAAGAGGTGATCTCAAGTATCGGAGTGAACCTCCAATACTCCAATATTGGAGTGATTTCCAATTCTTTACTCTCAACGAAACTATAGAAGATTCTAATGGAGTTGTCAGCAGAGAGACCATTAAAAACAGCATCTGATGACAGACCCCATGCGATTTTCAGCACACAACTTGGAAAGAGTTCTAAAAATTGAGTGACGCTCAAAACTCCATCCATCCCTGGTTCCTTACCTATATGATTAAGCTTTCTTAGTACTTACAAGTACAGAAACCAAAACATAGGAGTTAAATTAATGCTGAATCTTGTCTCATTCAACAATGAAAAATACTAATTCACAGAAACAGGAGCCAATGGAAAAAGAAATAAAGCTCCATTTCATTAAGAGGTGTGTTTTCAATAAATTTTTATTTTTACATTTACTGTTTATCTAAATTTGTTTTTGACAAACTGTATATTAATAATAACTCGATCTGGGGGAAAAATGTTTTAAAAAGTAGAGTTTTATGAGCCCGAGAAATTTTGTAGAAATTTCTATTTCAATTTATGTACATCTTGTTGTGGAAGAAGATTGTAAAACAGTGATCAATAAAAAACTCTCAGGCATAAAAAATATATTAGGATAAAATCCTGTGAGGGAAGTGGACTGGAAATATGAGTTCAAGGAGAGAAAAGGAAAGATGTAAAATTTCTGACTGTTAACAATGAGCCTGTTCGCATGTTTTTTAAATGGATGATGGCTGGTATTAAATAGCAGTGGCTTTGGATTCTCTCCGATACGTTTAAAACAGTGGTTTCACAGTTATAGTTCCAAAATGACACTTTTTTTTTTTTAACACAATACTCCAGAAATTAGATCCTTTACAATTATTTAAACTCTGGATAAAAATGTGAGACGTCAATTCAAAAATACGAAAGAATATGAAATTTTTCTCAAAATTCTTTTAGGAGGTGATGAACACAAGAAGTTGAAAGCCGCTGGCCTTTTGGGTTCCTAGCACTCCAGATGTAACTCCAGATGTGTCAATGTCCCGAGGCTCCAGCTAATTCTGTCTCCCCACGTAAAAGCGCGTTCATACCTGTTACCTCCCTCTGCCCCCAACAAGCCTCCTGGAAAGACAGGCAGATGTTCTTACACCCACTGATCGATGAAGACAGTATGGCTCAGAGAGGTTAAGGGGCCTGGCCCAGACTCCACCGCGGCACAGATCCTGGGTCTCCTGGATTTACAGCCCAGGGGCCCTTTCCCGTGCGGACCCTCCATGCAGGACCCCTTCCCACCCTAAACCACCCGACGAAGGGCCAGCAGCGGAGAGAAGACGTGCCTGGGAGGGTAGCCAGAACCCCTCCTTCCCAGGCGGCTGCGGCAAGGAACGGAGTGTTGGCTCTGGCAGGCTCAGGTGCAAAGCCCTGCCAACCGCCCCCTGCAACAGGAAACTCTCAGCTGGCATGACGCAGCAGGACCCAGCCCCTCCGCCGCCGGCGTCTGTCACAGACCCAAATCCACATGACCGGGTCTGAATGGCTGCCCGCCCTGCCGCGGCTCCTTCCAGAACTGCGGCCGGCTCCTTCCAGAACTGCAGCCGAGTCCCCGCCTCGCGCCCCTGCGCCTCCCCCATGGGCAGTCCTGCGGGTGTGGAAACATCTCTCCCCTGCGGTGCTCGAAGCTCACTGCCTAGAAACGTGCGAGGACTCCTCCATCTCATCCTTGACTCTGCCTCCTGCACCCCGTCCGGTGATTTCCAAGGCAGAACTCACTCCCTCACAGGCCTGTCTGCGGTTCCCAACAGTTCCCACAGTCAGGAAGGCCTTCCTTTCACTGAGCTGAAATCACCGGTGACGCCCGTGTATCGGTTGGGGCTCTGCAGAATGCGTCCACCCCTTCCCCTCCCGCTCAAATGCTTCAGGTTGTGAATACTTCGGTCCCATCATCTCCCTGGCACCCCGACCATTGGCCCCCGCCCCCAAGTCTCTTCCTCCCCAGGACAAAGAGCCCTTAGCTCTTCCATGGGGCTCCTCCCCACACTAAGAATGAACTCTCTGGAAATAAGCTGGTTGGCCCACGCCCCACATCTGAGGAGGAGCCCTGCTGGGTTGCTTGCTCCCTCCAGGGGCTCCTGTACCACCGGTCTCCGGGCACTTGCCGCTCTCCCTGGGCTCCCCTCATGGGTCAGCTCCCCAGGACTAAGGACCGATGGATGGTCGCACCGTACAGAGAAGAGCATGCCCTACTTGGTAGTACCTTCGGACCCCCGTGATGAGATCTGAGCATCCTTCTCTCTCTGAACCAGGAAATGCTTCAAGGTCCTGACTGTTGTACAGCCAGCCTGCCTTGTCTTCACCATCTGGAACAAGCCTGGCAAGGTTTCCACCTCCTCTTTTTCAACCCTGCTGAGCAGCAGTGACGTCTTGACGTGCTGTGTTGAGAAGGCCTCAGGTATACTGTGGTCGTCCGCAGTGATCAGTTAGCTGTGCCTGCCGTCGAGCATGGGAGGAGGCGTAGCAATGGTGGTGCCCTGCGTCTAGGACTCCTTGTGGCGTTCTGGAAACCTCAAGTGTGGCTCTACCACTCCTTGGAGCTCCTGTGCAGAGTTCCCCACGCAGCTTGTCGGGTGGACACAGGCATCTGTGACCTCACTTCCTCTCACTTCTGGTTTTATCCAACACAGTCATCAAGTTGGATATTATCTCGGGTCTTCTTGCAGAAAACCCCCGTTTCCCCCACACTGGCTCCAATGGCAGTGACGTTCTTTCCAACAGTGGGAGATCTCCTTCTTAGCACAGACCTCTGGGCAGCCGGGACACAGCAGTCAGCACTGCAAGCTTAGCAGCCAGCCTCCCAGGCACTGATGGCCCTCCCGCCTCTCCTGGCCTGAGAAGCTGCCAAATGCCATCCGCGGGTCCAAGCCCCAGCTCCTCCACGGGAATGCCTCGGATGAGGTCTGTGCTACGGGGAACACTGTTTGATGGCCGCTACAGGGCCAGTGAGGACCTGGGGTGGGAACGAGGAGGATGGAGCCTGGAGGAAGGGCAAATGGGAGGTTCCTGCCTGGCGCAGCACCGAGTGACCATCAGGAACACGGTTCTATTCAGTAACAGAGGCCGGTTCTGAGGCCTGAGCGTGGCTGGGTGAGCGGGGCACTCTGGAGGCCCTCAGCTGCACAGAACCTCACGCTTCTCTGCCAAGCGGCTCGGGAACGAGTTCATTAACACCGCGCCACCAGGCCACCGTAGCACGAGTGCATTTCAAGGGACGGCTCTAACCAGCACTGGGCCCCTGGCCAGATCCCTGGAAGTGCTTTCCTTCCTGTGTTCCTTCCAGGTGGGAAGGGGTCACTGTGAGGTGGACCGGCCCTTCATGAAGTGGGAGAAAACATCATACTTGCTATGAGCAAGAGCCCCTCTTTTCCTTTCTGTTGGCCTCTGTTTGCCCCTCTATAAAATGAGGGGTTAAGGGGCATCAAATCCATAGCATATAGAGCCCCACTGCCCATTTCCACATCCGTGGCAGACATTGATAGTCAATCATGGCACCCCTTTAGAATCTTTGACACGGAACCCCTAATAAACAGCAGCAATTACTTGGACTTGGCCCACAAGATAAAACCTACCTGCCATCCTGAGATTAGCTGACTTTGAAAGGCTCCATTCTTAGCACTGATTTTCTTTTCTTTTCTTTTCTTTTTTTTTAATGCTTTTCTTTCCTGGTACCCAGGCCAGGCCAAATTTCTCTGAGCCTGACCCCTGGCAGAAACTATACCCTCAAGGAGGAAGGTCTGCTTTGATGGATGCAAGATGAGCTTCGATAACTCGCAGGGAATGTCCAGACCCTGCTTTGGTCCAGGCTCCAAAATGGCGGCCCCACTCCCCTTTGCCACTGTGCTTTACTCCCTTTTCGTTCAAGAGTCTGCCAAGGTTACTTAGAAATGTTACAACATACTCAAAGCACGAGGAGGAGCTCCAGGGACGGGGACAGGTTGCCCTGTTCAGTGAGACAACGGAGGCTCAATTAGAGCCCACGTCTTGACACCTCACCAGGCGTCAACTTCTTCCATGGCCCATTTTTTCTCTACATCACCCTGCCTTATTTCTTAGGCTTTAGAAAAATGCAGAAACTATTACTAGTCTTCCCCCTTGAAGAGGTATTTGGAAGAGGTACTCTTCCCCCTTGAAGAGCAACGCTAATACTACTGATAAAAGCTAATTGTTTACCAAGTACAATGCTGAGTGCTTTACATACACCATCTTACTGAATCTTCACATAACCCCGTGAACTGGCAATTGTGAGAACTGAGGCACAGAGAGGTCAAGAAGCCTGCCTGAGGTCCAACAGCTATGACATCAGAGAGCCTGGATTCGCTCCCAGACTGAGGACCCAAGCTCATGCTCTTTGCACAACGCTGTTCTCTTCCACCGCCTCTTTCGATCTGCACACTCGTGAGGTGGGCAGGACAGGGAGCCTCGCTGAACAGAAGACGACACTAAGGCACCGCAAAGCCAAGGACCCTGCTGCCGAGCAGCAGCTGAGCTGGAAACCAGCGTCCGTGGTTGGCNCCCCCCACCCTGCCCAGCGTTTCCCTAGCACGGCTGCTCTAGGCCTTCTCCACCGAATCCTGACTGCTGGCTCCATCCCCAGATTCAGATTCAACTCCCTTTCACCGGGCAGCTCCTGGCGAAGAGGCATAAATAGCCACTGGGCCCAATGAGTCTTAAAACACACACCGTGAAGTGAGCAAGGGCATGTCCTCTCTTGGGTTAGTGGACACATCCCTAGAGGCTAACACTGTCCTTGGTCGCGGGGAGTGAATACTGATGGAGGAAGGCCAGACGTGGGCTCCTGAAAAGGCTCTGCTTCCGCTGGGCTAAGTTACTCATGCTCCACCCCAAGTTCTGCTGGTTCATCCCAGTTCTGCCACGTGGGAGGACGGCACTTCCTGGCCACCTGCGGTTGGGTGGGGCCGTGTGACTAACGTGGCCAATGACAGGGAAGGGACTTAGCTCATCTGCCCTCTGGGCCGCAGCAGGTAATCCCAATGTGAGTCCCTCTAGAGCTTTCTTTCCCTCTATCCCTTGGCCGGCAGCATTTCATGTAGCGGCTGCTTTTCGCCTGGGTCCAGAGCGGAGCCCCCAGATGACCCACAACGGACATGTAGTGTAACCAAGAAAGAAACCTTTGTGGCTCTGAGCGACCAAGATCTCGTTACTTTCAGGATTTTCTGTGACTGGGGCATAACCTAGCCCCATCCTGACAGTTCCAGCTCCGATGTCGATACTGCCCCCCTGGAAGCTGGTATCTTGCTAGACACCCTACAGGGTGGGAGCAGCGAACCCGGAGACACGGATCAGACAAGTTCTGATGCGCCAGTCTCCAGGGGCTCCTAGTCTCATGGCAGAGGCAGGCACGGACGAGGCCCCTCTAATCTAAAACAGATAATGGGAAGCACCCAAGTGAGGGGCAAGGGAGAAACAGACCATGCTGACCGGAAGAGATTCAAGGGGGCTTCTGGGAGGTGGCGGCACTGGAGCTGGCCTTGAAAGATGGGCTGGATCTGGACGTGTGGACATGCGCAAAGGCATTCCAGGGAGAGAGAAGAGCATGAGCCAAGGGCAAGAAATGCTCTGGAAAGGCAGAGTGTGCCGGAATAAAGGGTCCGAGAAGATCATAAATAAGGAACAGGGATCCGGTTATAGAGGATCTTGATACTAAGGCCTTGACCCTCGACACAGTGGGGAATCCCAAGTTTATACTCAGCGAATGATATGGTCAATGACTTGTTTTTGCCAAGGCCCCTAGCAGCCAGAGCAGAGGGCGGGTGAGGGCAGAGACACACAAAGGCATGGCTGTCGGTGGGATGCCACAATGACCCAGTGGGGGCTGAGGGTGCACAGGAATGGCCCAGAACAGCCAGGAAAAGGGAGCACGAGGGTGAGTCCCGGCAGCTGGGAAGAGGGGGCAACAGGACTTGAGTGTCAACCTGGGGACCCAGACACAGGGGAACCTCCACACGGGGCCCTGCATGCCGCACGTGGGACATGAGCCCGCGAGTCTGGACGAAGTGAGCCAGAGCTGAACCAGGAAGGACAGGGAGAGGGGAAGGAGGTGGCAGCGTGTCTAAGAAATGCAGAGGACCGTGCGGATGGGGACAGACCAGGCAAGGCCTTGACACCAGGGTGAGGCATGCGGACTTTATTTTACAGACCCGGGGTTGCACACCTGCGGCCATGGAATGACTCTGACCCACAGACAGGTTTTGTTTGACAGATTTCAATAGTTGAATTAGTCACCAACATTTAAAGCCAAAAGAACTCACATCGAATGTCCCACTTCTGGTATGTGGCATGTCCAGAGAGCCATCCACACGGAGCCCGTCCCCACCTAGTTACAGGGCAGCAGAGGACTGAGCCCCTCCGTGTACACACTGGGCCTTGGGAGCATGTGAGTTTGTGACCTTGGTAGGGGTGCAGGAAGCCCGAGGGGAATCCCCTAGCGGGGAGAGAGGATTTTTAAGAAGCTCGTTTCCACAGAGCTGCTCTGAGTCTCACCCAGCCCAAAAGGGGTAAGGGAAGGTGCTGGCCTGTCACCAATCTGATCCCGCCCAGGCACCTGCTCCAAGCAGGACCAGCACTGGGAACTGCCTGCAGGAGCCCGAGGTAAAGCCAAGGATGACAAAATGCAGACAGGCATTTAGGACAACGAGTGATGTGGCTGTGCTAGACCCACCCGGGGGGCATGGGAACCCCGCGGCATGAGGGATTCACCACAACTACAGAAAGTTCCAGGCATCTGACCAAAACAAAGTCTTAAAACACAGACAGGGCTCTGGCACATCAGGTGGAAAGGAAAGAGGTCCAGGCTAGGACTGTACAAGCAAAGGCAAGTTTAAGGCGCCTAGGTCCTTCCCTGAGGGCAGAGGGGAGCCACCGAAGGCCCTCTCAGCCAGGGAGAGGCAGGACCCTGACCCCGTGCCCGGCCCTGGTCGCAGCCCCGACCCTCTCAGGCAGGCACTCACCAAGGGTCTGCTGGTTGCGGACACCACCAATCACCACGCAGATCTCAGCGGGCACGTCGCCTGTCCCGTCCTTGCTGACCGCCTTCTTCTCCTCCTTGGCCTCCCCCTGCCAGATCACCTCCTGGATGTAGTCGTCGGGTAGCTCCGTCTTCACCTTCACCTCCGTCATCGTTCCCTGCTCGGCACTCAGCGAGGCCTCGGCCGGCGCGGGCTCTGGCCCCTCCACCTTGGTGCTCTTCTGGCTGCGCTTCAAGCGCTCCCTGGGGGAGAAGACAGTGTGCTCGGTGTGGACCCCATGCCAGCCCCCAGACCCCACTGGGAACCCACCAGCCCAGGGGGTTGCAAAATGGTTAGCTACAGACCCATTTCTCCATGAATCTCACCTTGAAGCACGCCGCCCCCATGGCAGCCCCTCCCGGCAGCCCCTTGGGGTCTTCCTGGGAACCCAATGTGCTCAGAGGAACACAGTTTGAAAATCACACGGCTAGTACGGCTCCCATTCCACCCATTTTACAGATAGGGAAGCTGGGCTGTAAAGAGGTCTAAATGTGCCCAGTAACTCTCGTAACTGGAGTTACAAAAGACCTCCCAGGGCAGCTCTGGGTAACTGGAATCAGTTCTTCTCAATGTGCATATAAATCAGCTGAGAATCTTGGTAAAATGCAGACTCTGGTTCCAAAGGTCTGGGGTTTAGCCTGACATTCTGCTTTTCTAACAAGTACCCAGCCAAGGCCGGTGCTGCTCGTCTCCAGTCTGTACTCTGAGCAGCAAGGGTTTAAGTGATGTGTACGAAGTGCCTAGTGCCGTTCCCTTCCCTCCCTGGCAGAAGGGCTGGAGATCTCATCCAAGCTCCCCGCTGTTTCCATCTGACAGATGGGCGACTACAAGCCAAAAGCCCCACTCAGACCAACACTCTGGCCTCCAGGTAGGTCTTCAAGTATCAGAAGACATCCTTAAGGTCATGAGCTCAGTGCTGAGGTGGGCAGGGTCCAGGTTACTGAGGCTCCCTTATGAGGGGCCCACTGCGGCCCAAAGCAGAGCTGGGACTTGCCCAGCGCCACACAGAAGACCGGGGGCAGGCCATGGCATGGAGCCAGGTCCCTGCCATCTCTCGAACAGATGGTTCAGTGGGACTCTCTGTGTTATCACAAGGGCCCCTCATCCTTCTGGCAGGGGGCATCATCATCATCACTCCCATCTCTGAGGTACAGAAGCCAAGGTGTGCAAGAACGGAGAGATCACATCACGGTCCGGCCTGGGGATGCCACCCCATCACGTCCAGTCCTCTCTGCGGCATCAGAGAAGTGTCTGGACGGCACTTTAAAGCCCAGACTCGAGGCACACTCAGGTAGGACCCACTAGCATACCAACGGGAGCTTCGTAGAGGTGCCAGGCTGGGAGGCGGGGACCCAGGTTCTGACTCTGGGTCTGCAGTGGGCTTGCTGTGGGACTTAGGACAAGACCTTGCTCTTTTCTGGGCTTCGGCGGCTCCATCTGTCACAAACTGCATGAATTTGATCATATTCAGGGTCCCTCCCAGCTCTGAACTTGCTCTTGGGGTTGAAGAATTGAGGAAAGAGAGGAGGAGGGTCCCAGCTAATGAGGAGGGAGCAAAGAGAACGCACTGGGGAAGTGTCATGACCTGAATTGTTTTCCCCCCCACCTCCCCAGTTTGTACGGTGAAGACTTAAACCCCACCACGACTCTAGCTGGAGACAGGTCTTTAAGAGATAATGAAGGTTAAATAAGGTCAGAAAGGTAGAACCCTAATCTGATGGGGCTGTGGCCTTAGAGGACAGGAAGAGAGAGCTCTCTCTGTCTCCCCGCCATGGGAGGGCACGGAGAGAAGGTGGCTGTCCGTGAGAGGGTTCTCGCCAGAAACCAACTACACTGGCACCCTGATCTCACACTCCCACCCTCCAGCACTGTGTGACAATGCACTTATCCAAGCCACTCCGTCTGCAGTCTTTCCTTACAGCAGCCCGAGTTCATCCACAGGACTCGAGCAGCTGGAGTGAAGAGGCAGGCTAGAGGGAAACCAGCCTGGAGCCAGGGCCGTCCCGCCAGCCACCTCCTTGCTGGGTGACCTAAGCCAGCTGCCTAACCTCTGAGCCCCAGTTTTCCCACCTGCAAAACGAGGCTAACAGGACTGTCAGGGAGATTTCAACCAACTAACAGAACACGCAGCACAGCGGCTGGCCTGTAACAGCTAACGAGACACGGTCACCACCGCTACCATTAATAATGACAAACTGTTACGGCATCTTGGGCACTCTGTGGGCCCAGGGACGCCTCCTCCCGGTGTGTCTGCCACACTAGGGCCTACCTGACACCGTCTGAGCATTTGCCCTTCTCCGCATCGGGAAACATAAATCAGGATGGTTCGATCGCCTCCGTGTTCATTTCTTTTACTGATTTAAGAAGGCCTGAAGTCGCTTGCTATGTACTGGGACTGTTCTAACATACTGTTCTGACTCTTTTCATCTCGGGGACAACCGGGGAGGAAGTCCTAGGATTATCTTTCTTACAGATAAGGAAATGGAGGCCCTGAAGAGGAGAAATAACTTGATCAAAGTCACACGGGTACGAAGACATGGGACCAAAACGGGATACAGGCATTTTGGTTCTTAGCCACAGTGCACTGCAGAGATGGGAGAAACCTGCAGAGGGAAGCCGGCCCACTTGCCCCTGGGGCAGCCCCCACATCACCTACTCTTGACCTTCCACATCCAAAACAGACTCAGAACCAAGGTGCTAGTGGGGGAGCAGGGGCAAGGCAGACTACCTGATTTTTCTGGCTGCTGCTTCCTCTGAGGGGGCTATCTTGAGCTAGAGCCCCCTTGCTGAGGACCAGAGCCCCCTGGAAAAGGAGCAAGCCTACCCATCCCCCGAGTTAGGGTCATTGGAAGGCCAAAAAAGTCTCTTAGCTCAGTGAACCCCAGGAGTCACAGGACCAGCGGGTCTGAGAAGTACGAGGGGACAGCTATGGCTTCAGGGAAGGAGGACAACCCGACAGCCAGCCAGCCACAGAAGGAGACATCCTGGGGGTGGAGGTCTCCCTGGCACTGGGGCACGAGAGCCGAGGTGGGCAGACAGCCTGGCAGGAACGGGATGAGATGAACCCAGACGGAAGGTTCTGAAGTCAGATGGTCCCATGGCCGATCTCAGAACTGCCACTCTCAAGCTGTGAGTTCCTGTGCAAGTGACTCCAATCCCCCTTCCACGCCTCAGTCTTCACATCCATACAATGGGGACAAACAGCAGCTGCCCCACAGCACTGTGATGCACAGAGACAAGGCAATGTCTGCAAGGGACCCTAAACGGTGGCCCCAGTGGAGACGTTTACACATATCTACTGGCTCATACAGGGTGCAGGGGGGGGAATCACGCAGAGGACTCAGGGGAAGGGCCTGACATAGTCCAGACGTCACTGCGGGGGCCGTGGAGGCGCATCAACGGGTTCGAATCCCATCACTATCACATCCTGGCTGGTGACCCTGAGTGAGTTGGGAGCTCCATATCCACTCAAAAGGTCTCGTGAAGATCGACAGCAAAAATGTAAATCCAGGACCTCATCTAGAGCGACTCACAGAGCAGAGACGCCCAGGTCGATGGCAACTGCTGACGGTTACTGAAACTGCTGCTCCCTGCCTGAGACCACGCGGATGCTAACAAGCAGTCCTGCTAGTCCTGAGGCTCACTGGGCACAGCGCTGGAGCGCAGGGACCCCGTCGGAGCCTGAATGCCAGCCCGCAAGTCTCAGTGGGGCTGCTGGGCAGGCAGGCAGCGAGGACTCACCCTGGCTTGGCCCTGGCTGGTCCTGACCCAGACTGCACAAAGGGTTAAGCCCCAAGGAGGAGCAGATGTGCTTCCAGGACAGCAAAGAGGCCTCCTCGAGACAAAGGGTCCAACCTGCCTGTGCTCCCCACAACTGAGGTCACAAGGAGGGAAGGGAACAGAACAGTCTCTCCGCCTAGAATACTGTCAACCCCCTTTTTTCACAGCCGACATTCAGCAGCTGAACCTGAGGTCTACGAGCATTTGCCCATCCCACCTGAACAGCCTCAGTGTCCCTTCCTGCTCCCAAGGACCCCACCCCCAGCATCATGACGTCCTGGTGGGAGGGAGGAGTTGCTGGAATCGGACAGGCTGGGCATCCACACACCCTGCAACCTTGGGCTAGACTCCATCTCTGAGCCTCAGTTCCCTCGTCTGTTCAAGAAGGACCGTGATCCTTGCCAGCATGGGGGTGGGAGATAAGACAGGGAGCAGGGAGCTGGGCAGAGTGGATTTCCAGGGATGGCCGCTACCATTATGACAATGTCATCAATTCATGAGGATACCCCCGCCTCTGGGAAGCCTTCCCTGCTTGCTCGAGGTGGTGTCAGACCCCCTCTCTGAACACCCATTTGGCCCCCACAGGAGACTCTTACACTGGAAGCCACGTGAATCCCTGTCGCCCACAGGCACTCCTTTAAATGGGACACCCCCCAGCCTTGGCAGCGCCAAGGACACTGGCAACCTCTCTTCTCCCGGCTTCATGCTTTAGATTTATAAGCCCAAATGTTGCTTTTCTCGGGTGTTTTGCATTTAATTAGGTGTCCTAATAACAATGGGATCACTGAAGTACTTATATCACTTTGAATTAGTGGTGTAGCATCTTCTAACTTCTTTAAAAAAATTTTTTTTCATATATCATTTTTTAAAATAGAGCTCGTTATTTTAATTATATCCATTTAAATGTACAGTGGAGCCCTTGGATATTCTCAGCACGAATCATTAGGTATATTAGTGAAAAAGCACTCGGAATCTATCTACATGCTGACACTCCATAATCTATTCTATTTGTGTCGCTGTAAAATAGATTTATATATAGATAACTACAAAATAGTTGCTCAAGATACGCTATGAATTTTATATTTAACCTGAGTCACACTTCAACATAAAATCTAAAGTCAGGCAGGCACTAAAAGGATATCTCTCTGTAAGTATGTATCGTCTGTGGCCACTGGTTACTGCTCATGCCAGAATCCCAAGAGAGAAGCCAGACTGAGTGGGTCCCTGCCCAAGGAGTTCCCCAAGAACGCTGACCCTTCGTGAAGGCAATGATTCTCAAATTGTGTTCCTTGAAGGCCCAGGGGTTCTGTGCACAGCAGTGACCCAGAAGTACCCAGGAGGCCTGAATAAAGAGGATGGCATTGAGTGGGGCTCCAAGACCCCTACTCTCTCTTTGATTTTAGCCTAATGTATGTATAAATGGGCTTCTCTCTCCCTGTAGTGGGTTAAATGGTGCCCCCCTACCCAAGACATGCCCACGTCCTAATCCCCAGAACCTATGAACATGACCTTATTTGTCAAAGGCTCCTTGCAGATGTATTTCATTTCAGGATCTTAAGATGAGATCACCGTGAATTACCTAGGTGGGCCCTAAATGCAATGACAAGGGTCCTTAAAAGAGACGCACAGGGGATAGGACGGACAGAACAGGGGACAAGGCAGAGAAGGGGAGAAGGCAACATGACCACGGAGGCAGAGACTGGAACGATGCAGCCACAGGTCGAGGAATGCTATGGCCACAGAATCTGGAAGAGGCAAAGAACAGAGTCTTCCCCGGAGCCTCCAAAACTGAGCGAGAACAAGCTTCCGGTTTAAGCCTCCCGGTCTGTGGCAATTTGTTACAGGAGCCACTGGAAACTACTACGTGGCGGTGAGGTTTGCAAGCTGCTGCTCTCTACTACCCTCCCTTCTCTTTTGCTTTCTTCTTCCTCGTCCCCAACGCTGTGCGCAGCCCATCCAATGTGCCTGCACAGCCTGCCTAGGAAAGTTTCAGAAGCACATCTCTTCCTCTGGGTTTTACCAGATGGTTCTTCAACTGCTTCGAACTACCCCGGCCCATCTGGCATTCACGAGAGCCCTGGAGCCAGACGCAGAAACTGAAGCCCAAAACTGGGCCCAAGTCTGTCTCGTTCACATCCACAGCCCAGCCCGGGCACAAGGCCTGGGGAACGGCAGGAACTCAATCAACGTTGTGAATGGAGGGCATGCCCAAGGTCACACGACTTCCAGTGACCAGAAACAATTTTTCTGACTCCTATCCTGGTGCTGTTCCCACTAAACCGGACAGCCGAAGACAGTGCAACCAAACAATGTTATCAGTGGATTTGGGGCCCAAAGACAAATGCCACTGCTGGCCATGAAGGATGAAGAGTCCCAGGACACCATGTGGCCAGGAGTCAGACAGTTCTGTCTCTGGGTGTAATTTGTCCATCATGCCACCAAAAATGCTAATGCTTGAAGCTCTACCAAGTCACAGTAGTGACGGGGGTTCTCGGCATGCTGGACGTCATCGTGCCCTTGCCTAACTCGGTTTTCCCATCCGCATGACAAGTGCGCTGGAATCTACGGCTGTGGCTGAGGCCAGACCTCTACCCAGCGGCGCGTGCGTACCTCCCTGCACAGTCCAGGGAGCGGTGCCTCCACCTGCACCCCAAGGCTCGGCCTGAGGACCACCCCACGTCCTGCAAAGGCTCCTGCTTACTCACTGTAGCACTTCAGCCACCTGAAACGATGTTAAGGGTGGTAGAAAAGCTCTAATCACAGTGTGTAAATAATGGCTCGGTTAACTCCCGCTAGAATAAAACTTCATTAAAAGCCTCCACTCATTAGGAATGAGGGTTAAGTAGCCTCAAGCTGAGCTTAAATACACTCTACGTGGATGCATGGACTCACGGGGTGTTGAAGGAACTTAAGCCATGACCTCAGGGGCCGCACGTACCCTGCTGCGGAGGCTGACTGCTGACCAAGTCCTCCGACGCTACCCATGTGCCCGCCTACCGACGATCTAAGTGCTGCAAATGATTCTTACCTATTCACAGGTATCAGCAGGCCCCTCCTCCGCAACGCTTCCAAGACCAATGAGGTTTCTGCCTCCCCCATTCCACCAGGGCTGCTCTGCCCAAGGCCTCCCGTGACCTCCATGCTCCTAGAGCCTATGGTCCCTTCTCGTCCTTGGCAACCTCGTCCTCTGTCGGCAGCCTCGGATAATCCTCCCTCTCCCCTCTGTCCAACTCTTTGCTCCCTTGGCTCTGTGCTCAGCTGGTGGCCTCCTACCTTCTGCCCCCTTCTCCGTCTCCTGCTGATTCCTCTTCGCCAATTCTTCACCCTTACACGCTGACGTGCCCCAAGGATCAGTTCTAGAACCTCTTCTATCTTTATCCACACTCACCCCCTAAGCAAGCTCATCCAGACTCGGGCTTTTAAATATTAACGATGTGATGATGAATCCCAAATTCTCTCTCCAGCTTGGACCTCCCCTTGAACCCAGCCCTACACACACAGCTGCCAGCTAGACACCTCCTCCTGGATGCCCAAGAAGCACCCGTATTTAACAGGCCCTAACTGAGCTATTGCTACACCCCTGCCCCAAGTCCAGACGACAATCCTGACTCCTATCCCAGTGCTCTTCCCACTAAGCCCTGCAGTCCACGACACCACAATCAAATAACCACAGGCTTCTCGATTTCAGTTAGGAGCAATTCTAACCCTCCAGCTTCTCGAGGCTAGACTCTGGAACGAACCTGTCTTCCGTTCCCCTCACTCCGTACTAATGAGTCTATCGGCAAATCCTGTCAACTCCACCTGCAAGGTATGTCCAGAACCGCACCACTCCTTACCAGCCCCTGGTTCCAGCTGTCTTCCCCGGCGTCCTGTCTTATTGTCAACCACACAGCCAGTCTCTGGCTCCTACCCCTGCCCAAAGCCCCATAGTCAATGTTCAACAGAGCAGCCTGGGTGACCCTGTTAAAGCAAGCCAGGTCACGTCACCCCTAGGCCCCAAAACCCATTACGGTCCCACACCTCACCCACAAAGGCAGCTAGAGCCCTGGCCCTGACCCCCAGGGCTCCCTGGGACACACCCCAGGAGCCCGCTGGCCTCCTCTGCTAACACACTCCCTTGCTGGCCACACCAGCGACCCTGCTGTGCCCTGAGCACACGGCGCCTGGGGCCTCGCCCTTGCTCTTTCCTCTGCCCCTCCCGGCTGCCCTCATGGTCAGTCCTCACTCAAACACCCCAGAGCCAGTGGAAACATTGCTGCTCGACCTAAACCACCACGCGGCTGACCCCAGCCCTGCCCACACATCGCCCCATTCCCGGCTTTACTTGTTCTGCTCACTATTCACCCTACGTTTATCTACCACGTTATCGCTCATCCTCTTCACCATCTGTCTCCCCAGCTGGAACGTGAGCTCCAAGAGGACAAGGACTTTCTCTTGTCCATTCCCTGTCATATCCCAGCACCCACAGCTGCACCTGGCACACGGACGGCCATCAGCAGACGCCTATTCACTGAAGGAGCCAACCCATGAGTCCTGGAAAGGGTGGTGCCAGCACGGCCTTCGGGGCGTCTCTCTGTCCCCTCCCAACCCACGAAGAACGTCGATGGTTTAACTGTGTCAGTTAATGTTCAGAACCGAAGACGGCATGGCCCACCCGCTGGCCCTCGGTATCACATGGCCTGGAGAGGTTGAACGGGAGCCACACTCTGAACAGAGAAGCTTATTCCAGAAGGGCCACACTCTCATCTTACTTCTCTCCAGCAGGAATTTTCTCAGATGTAATGTGCTCTCCCTTCCTCCTGAAACGCCAGAACAGGGTAGCCAGGGATGCTCTGACACCAACTCTTTTTTCTTCTCCAGCTTCACTGAGACAGTATTAATACGTCAAGATATGAAAGGAGAAGGTGCACAAAGTAAGGATCTGGAAACTCCCGAGGACGCAGGCCCGCTATGATGAACATCACTTGGCAGATGCGGGCCCTCAGGGCCCAGGACGGGGTGCTGAGCTCCCAGGGTGGCTGCTGTCCCTGACACCCATCCATCCAGGAGCCTGCAGCCGCATCCCTGTGGTTTCTGGGAATGCCCTCCTCTGCTTCCCACAGGCTCCTGCTCCAAATCTGCCCTCTGATTCCATATGGTTGACAGAGACCTCCAGGGGCGAAGGCCCTACCCCACTGTTTATGTATCCCCGTGCCTGGCCCCTAGCAGACGGCAGCTAACGTCTGCTGAACGACACACACAGAGAACGAGCAGAGGTGCATACGTCAGCACGAAGGTGGAGGTGACTATGGCAATGAGGGGATGAGGACAAGAGCAGCTATGGCGTTCTGAGCAGCCATGCCATGCCAGGCACGGTGCGTCACCCCACATCCACGCACCACCCCACTGGATGCCTGATAGATGCTAAGCAGTTCTGCTTTAAGATAGGAAAACTGAGGATTAGAGACACAGAGTGACTTTTTCATGGTCACACAGCTTTCTACTGACAGAAAGATACGCACACAGACGTGCCCGGCCCCAACACCTGGGCTTCCATCATTTGGATGATTTGTTTTCCCTTCTCAAAAGGAGAGATGATTGGGGCGCCTGGGTGGCACAGCGATTGAGCGTCTGCCTTCGGCTCAGGGCGTGATCCCAGCGTTGTGGGATCGAGCCCCACGTCGGGCTCCTCCGCTGTGAGCCTGCTTCTTCCTCTCCCACTCCCCCCTGCTTGTGTTCCCTCTCTCGCTGGCTGTCTCTATCTCTGAAATAAATAAATAAAATCTTTTAAAAAAAAAAAAAAAAAGGAGAGATGATTAAAAACACAAAAAACACTTGCTTTTTGAATGAATAAACAAAGTAACAAAGTCATGATTAATCAACCAGAAACTCCCAAGAGAAGGGGAACATACCCCCTCATCTCCTCCTGTATCCTCAGCATCCTGACGGCACGGGGCACATGCTCGACGCTTAACACAGTAACAGAGAAATGGGATAAAACTAAGGAATGAGGGGCTGCACGTCTGCTACAGAGAAAGGGTCTGGGCTTTACGCTCACTGTCGACCTCTAACTCTCCTTGACGCGTTCCAAAATGGCTGCCGTGTACAGATGTGTCCTGTGGACACAGAGTCTCCTGGTTTTAGCGACAAGGACAGGAATCGTAACAGGGAGAAAGGCTACAGCCTCCACCAGCCTGGAAGGACCGAGAGAGAGAGAACCTACAGCGAAACCCCACTTTCCACAAACCCCGGAAACGGGGCCTGTGTCTGTATTTACTATTCCAGCCGTGTTTCAAATTTCCACATCATCACCCATGCCTTCATAACCCTCAGAATTATCTGCACTTCCATTTATCATGTATCACTGATATATTTTAATAAATAGTCAAGTAGAAAAGATGAGATTAACAGATTAAAACTCTTAACCTATTAAACAACTCTTAACAGTCTAGAAATTCAAAATAACCTACAATGCATAAATATATCATTAGTTTGAGATAATTCTTAGGCACTTAATTTTCTTCAGTGTATGTTGTCAGTCAGCCACGACGCCAGGTAATACTGCAGTTCAGAAAGGCAGCGTGAAGATTTAAATATTAAGAGTTAATTCCCTGGTTAATTTAAACCTAAAATAGAGAAAAGCAGGAGTCTTGAGCGATGCTGTCAAGTCACAAACTCCGACATTTAGCAGGATGGAACCCTCCGGGTAAAGCTGGGAACTTCACTTATGGGTGTCACGGCATAAGGGAGGTTGGCCTGGGTCGTTAAGAAGAATTACTGTTAACAGCATTTTAAAGAGACACAGCACCTTCGTTTTCCAACGGGGGTAGCAGGGGGGCAGTTCGGACCCCTTGGCAAGGTGCACGGCCCTCTCAACACTCACCGTGTTGAGTGGCTCCCCTCACCCCGCGGTGACAACCCCACAGACTCAGGAGTTCTCACCCAGACAGAATTCCCTCAACTGGCAGGTGGGGAAGGGGAGGCCCCCGCGGGGACCCTGACCACCGTCCTGCAGAGATCCTCTGCAGCACCCACAGGGTCCCATGCAGATCCCACAGAGCAGCCAAGTCAACCAGGGGAGACTGAGGCGGTCCCAAAGCTGGTCCTCACGCTGGCTGATGTGACAGCAGAGAAGAAAGACTCTCCCTCTGCCACCAACGCGATTTCCTACTGAGGCTGTGACTTCGCTACTGTCCCCCCACGCCCCTCCCTGACACCCAGCGCCTCTGGCCACTGTCTCCTTGCGATGAAAGGCAAAGCAGCTCCCCAAGAGGACCCACTCCACTCCCAACATCCTGCCCACACTGCCGGCCTGCCAACGTGTCCCTGACACAGTCCACGTCCTTCCCGAGGGTCTGGGGGTGAGCAACTAGATGCCCGGCTGTTGCCAAGCTTCCTCAACTACCCACACCCCCTCACCACGCACGTGAGCCAGGGGCGTAACCACGCACCACTAGGAGACGTTTAGGAGGTCTGAGGGCTGAGATGTGCGTAAGGCAGCCCGCCCGGCTCCATGCACAGAGTGGGGCTCCCTCAGTGTTCAGTTCTTTTCTTCCGTCCTTCCCAACCACCTGCCAGACAAAAATATGGAAAGTCTGGTCAAACTATGAAAAACATCAGCTCTCAGGCCATGGACGGAGTACTCCTAAATGAACGCAGAGGGGCATGGCCACCCCACCGCCCTCCCCACCCCCTGTGCAGCAGCGATGAGGAGGGGGACGAGGACACACGCTGCAGCCAAGTCCCCGCAGGATGGGCAGGTGGGAGCGATCAGGAAGCTGGCTCTGGAGCCTACTGACGCGGGGAAGCACCACACTCTGCATGGGAAGCGGGAGGAAGCGTAAGCCAAAGGGTAAGGATCTTTCTCTTCCATTAGCAGAGCTGGACAGAGGATGAGGCTGTGGAAGTTTCCCGACTTGTCTTCCTGGAGGAAGGGCCTTTGGCGTCAAGGGCCTCCACAAGCAGCCAGGTTGGTTCATCCTGTTACCATTCTCAAGACTGTGCTTCTTCAGAACAAGGCAAGACTTCCAAGTGCCTTGAATGGTGAAGAACAAGGGGCACAACAACGTTCTCAGTGGGCTCAGGGAGCACAGGGGAGAGACAGCTGCTGGGTGCGTGCACTGAGCAAAGGTTCCCTAGGGACCCCGGTCACCTCCCTCGGGTGGACCACGCCAAGCTTGAGAGCCACAGCGCCATTTGGTAAAAATGATTCACCAGTTTTGATGTGCATTAGTTTGCATTTCTGTGGCTGCCTCCAGAGGGCAAACTAAAGAATGTGCCTGAATTTTCAAGAATCCGCCATATCTGCAGAGTCTAGGTTTAACAGTAATTGATCGAGCAGAGAGGAAACTCTGCCCACCAAAAAAGCACTGGCCCCCCCAGGGAATGAGTATACGACCCAGAGTCAGCCAGCGATTTATGATTTTTGTGGCCCAACTTTGTCCAAAGTTCAGTAAGCAGAGACTCTACGTTTCCAGAAATCAAATCTGAGCTCCCGTAACAGCAACATAAACCTAGAGTCAAGATAAAGATGCGTCCTGGCTAGAATATACCCAGAATTCTTAAATAATTCATTCTGCTAATACCGTACTGGTCACTGACCACCATCGAGCCTACTGCTACTGCAAGCTTTCCTAACAATGAAATTAATTTGTTTAGGGCTACTTTTATTTTACTGCTGAAAACCAAAATGCTAAACAACACGATATTCTTTAAAAAATAATTACGCAGCTGCACACACATGGTGATCAGATTAAGTAAGAGCCCACCCGTGAAAAATCTTGGCTTGAAGGACAAGACTTGGCTAGACCCAAAGCTATTTTACTCTGCATGTGACCTTGGACAAGCCCATTCCTCAATTTCCTCTGGGGAGGAGAGGTAGCATCACAACCTCAGAGGGCCACTGGGGGGAACAAGGGAGATCTGTGCATGATCCTACATGACACAGTAACTGGATCGGGGTAGGCTCTCCACCCCCACCCTCGTCCCTGACTCCAGTCCTCTCTCCGGTGTCCAGACTCAAAAAGAAATCAATCACCATCCCACTGCTATCTCCTCCTAGGAAGGGAATCCAGCATGGTGGCGATAAAAAGGTAAACGTTTATTGAACACCCACTGTGGATGGGCCAGGCACTGTGCTAAGGGTATGCACTATTACCATTGTTATTACACTTTATCCTCACTGACAACACTATGAGGAAAGGCCTAATATTCCCATTTTACAGATGAGGACACTGAGGTCAGATAAGTAGCCCAAGGTCACACAACCAGGCAGTGGGTAGCCCCAGGATCTGGACCCAGGCAGTCTGGGCTCCCCAACACTGTGCTAATAAGCTGCCTGGCCCTTAGTGGGGCTAGAGAGGAGGCAAGGTAGAAATCTTGCAGACCAGCCACGGAGAAGCTTGCATTTTTAGATGGAAAACTCACACAAGGCTTTGCTGAACCGAATTCCTCGGACCTGAAAAGTTAATGGCCTTTCGGAAATTCACTTCCAAGCCAACTTTCTAAGGTCCTGCTTGTCCTGAACCCTTGGCAACATCTCTTTAATCTTGCCCCTTGCAGTTTATTCACCTCCTGGCAGCCTGTATGATCCTTTTGAAACCAAATCATATCATGCCAGTCCTCTGCTCAAAATCCCCAGCGGCTCCCTGTATCTCACATAGGGTAAAGGTCAAGGTCTTGATGATAGCCCCCATAGCCCCGTCGGTCACATCAGCCTCCTTGCTGTAACTCCAACACAATGTACACATTCCTGCCCCAGGGCCTTTGCACCTATTGTTCTCTCTGCCTGCATGTGTTTCTCCCAAATGACTGCTTGGCTCAGCCCCTCATTTCCTTCAGATCCATGTTCAAATGTCTCCTTCTGGTGATGCACTACGCCTTCTGCATCTCCCAATCCCCCACCCTGCTTCCCCCTACAACCTCGCAGCACTGTTTATCTTATGACATACCATGCATTTTACGTATTGATTACATCTCTTCCACTCTTACTAGAATATGAGCTCCATGAGATTTCGGTTTTGTTCACTGCTGTATTTCGAGCACCCAAGTCAGGTCCTGGCACTCAGTAGGCGCTAGGTACTTGTGGAATGAGATTTGGTCTTATCACTCCCCCAACCCACCCCAAATCTGTCTACAAGACCCTGATGGCTTGTTAGGCGACTGGTCCACACAGCAAACAAATGAGTCCCTTAACCTCTTCTATCCCTGGCTGCCTTATCTCCAAAATGAGCCAGTTACTCCAGATTATCTACAGAGCCCTAACAGCTCTGAAAACCTTCAACAGACAAAAAAAGGCAGAATTCTTCATTACCGCAAGCCTGTAGCTACATTTACTTAATTATAAAAACTGCACTTCCTTTAGAATGTTCCCCAGTTAAGGCCCCCCAGCCCCCGCGCCTCTCAGCATAAGTGAGGCTTGGCTGCCGTTGTGCTCTGTGATTTGTAACCTGCACACCAAGTCAGCATTAACTTCAAGCGCTGGGATCACTGGTCCTGTAAAATCGACCCAGGCTGGGTTACAGAGAAGGAAACCAAACCACATTCGGTTGTTTCTTAGGATCAGAAACACCACCTCTCCTTGTCCCCCTCAATTTAACACCAATTCTTTAGCAGTCCGTGCTGTTGGTTTTGGGGCTCAGCCAGAGGCCCTCTGGAGAAGTAACAAAATTAGGTGTTCTGGGCCAAAAGACAAGCGCTGGGAAGAAAGCAGACCCCAGTGTAACAACTGAGTGGAGTGGAGGCCTGTGTCAGAGGCCCGTGGGGGACGGCCGGGGTGCGGGGCCCTTCAAGGTCATTCCCGGCCAGGGTCGCAGAGCCTCACACTGACCTCAGGGACCCTCGCGCCTGTGTTTCTCCATCTGAAACAGGGACTAAATGCATCTAACGCTCTATACAAAGTCCCAACATGTCTAACCACCACGGGCCAAGGCCAGGGTCAAATTCGCAAGTGGCCTCAGCTTCGGGCCCCACGTTAGTGTTCTCTTGACGTGTAATGCGTAATTCACTTCTCAGACTGAATGCTGGGTCACGATACAATAATACTGTGTTTGGTTTCTCAAAGACGCTCTATTAGCTTTAATTACACAATCAATATAAACTCAGTTGTTGAGCTCCTTGGAGGTTCCTGCCTTCTTGACGAGCCCCTAGCCGATGGCTCAATCCCCGGCCCCTCACAGATTCCTCTAACATCTGTTAACTGACCACTTCATCCCGAGAAGGGGGAGGGCACAGCGGTTAAACATACACATCAAAGAAGTCAGACCTGAGTAGGCATCCTGGCTCTATCACTCACTTTCAACTGGGCAGCCTGAGGCCTGTACACATCTCTGTCCCTCAGCTTCCGCACCTGTTAAGTGGGGATAATGAGTACCTCCCTTCACAGGGCTGTTATAGAGATAACAATAAACTAAATCACTTAGCTCAGAGCCTGACACAGAAGTGCTGATTGAATGGTAGTCAATATTACGAGAAATTTCTTCTTTACGTCTCAAGTCAGACACAACCCTAAGACTTGGGCTGGCCCTTCCTGGTGCATATTCTGGCACCGTGGTGATAACACAGGGGCTCCATCACTGAGTGTGTGCAAACCTAGGCGAGTCGGGCAGGCAAAGAGATGGCACAGAGGCCATCCTCCCCTCCTCTGACCAGGGCAGGCATCGCTAATCTATCCCTGCACTGTTCTCACTCTGATTGCAGCCTGTGGCTGGTTAGACTCAGTTCAGAACTCCAGGCAGCCACTACCACCATGGAGGAAGCTGCCTGCTGTCTTCTGACCTGGTGTGGGGGAAATTCACGCAATAGAAAGTAAGGGCAAGGACCACCCCCTGCATGAAAGTCATGAGAAACAGATGGAGGTTTGTCTCTGTCCACTTCTGTAGACACTCAAGTGTCTGCTGGATGACCACGTTAGTCCCGAATCCATCGCAGCAGGTGCTCAATGAACACGAAGGACAGTGGGAGAGGCTGGCCAGACCCCCACTCAAACACAGCACTGGTGAGTAGAGAAAGTACCCTGTTTTGGCAGGTTCAAGGCCAGACACAGCCCCTTATTCACCACATGACCCTGAGCAGGGCCGTCCCTCCCCATGTATCCAATGAGAGGGTGGGACTAGACGAACCCCAAGGGCCCTTCCAGTCCTGACATTCCAATCCAGGGAGCACTTCCAGGCACCCCCAGTCTAGGGACTCTCACAGCCCCCACAGACCACAGCCTCATGTACTGCTCTTAACACAAAACCCCACGACCAGGGGCCTGGGCGACAGACACAAGGCACTGGGCAGCTGCTGGCCCCATGCATCCCTGCCAGCATTCATTGGCCCAAGCCTGGCGGCCCACTCCTCCATTCCAGCCCACACTCCTAGCTCCTACATTATCCCCACTTCTTCTTCTATCCCATTCAGGGTATCCGTCCCATTAACACTGAGGACCCGCTAGAGGTTTCTGCCCATGGATCTGCCACCCTAAGGGGAGAGGCAGAGAAAACTACACAAACATGTGGAATAAAGGAAGAGCGCGAAGAGCCTAGGAGGAACACAGGCCCTTCAAGGAGAAGTGCAGGGAAGGTTTCTCTGAGGGCAGGATGGAGTCAAGACGTGAAGGAGGATCAGAGAAAGAACATTCCAGACAAAAGGAACAGCAGCTGCAAAGGCTCTTGGGCAACAGCCAGTTGAGGCAAGGGGCCGGCAAACCCTGGACTGTGTATTTTTGTCTTACCGACGGTGCTTTCACATGCACTGGCAGAGCAGAGAGGTCGCCACAGAGACCTATGGCCTTCAAAGCGCAAAACAGATCCTATCTGGCCCTTTACAGGTAAAGCTGCTCGACCCCTGTTTTAGAGTGTTAGATACACAGAAAGAAGGTCAGGGCAGCTAAGAGAGACTGAGCAAGGGGGAGACTGACACATGAGGAGGTGGGAGGGAGGGAGCCAGGCTGTGCTGGATGGGGTGGGTCACAATGACCTCCAGGCTGGCATCTCCGCCTCCATTCTGTCCACCTCCAATCCACCCTGCAAAGGGTTCCCCAGGTGATCTTCCCAAAACACACAAACATGTTACTCTTTCTCAAAGAGCAATGGCTCCCCCATGGTTTCCCAAAGCATGTTCCAAGGAACACAAGCTCCACACCCGAACTTCGATAAAAGGGTTCCACGGTTAAGCAAGTTTGAGGAACACGGCATTCTCATCTCAGATGTCCTCGAGCACACACACTCGACCACGAAAGACTAAGAAGCCCCTAGGCAAATAAATTTGTCTGACTTTGTTTAACCTACTGTCCTTCAAAAACTTGCTTGGCCACAAACTTCTTTTTTCCCCACAAAAATCTCCCAACATTCTAAAGAACTAGTGTTCGTGGGCTACAGGGCAAATTCCTCTGCCCGGCATTCCTGCTCGGACCCCACCCCCAGTAGGTAATCCTCGAGCCAGGTCCTGATCTCGTGCATGTGTGTGTGTGGGGGGGGGGCCTGGAGCACCATCTCTGGTCTGTCCCTTGCCTTCCTCCTGCCTCCAATGCCCCCAGCAAAGGTCATTTGGCTGTTCCAGCTCTGGCCTCCCTGAGGCAACAGCAGGAGCGGCACTCACATTTACCAAGTGCCTGCCTGCGCCTCTGGTGGGGCCTATCCAGAGTCTCTTCCCACCTTCTTCAGTAATGACAGCCCAGCTTTCCTTTAGGGGCCAACCCCCATCTCCGGCCAGCTCCCAGGGTGAGGACACAGCCCTGGTCTGGCTAAGCAGAGTATTCCTTCCCCTGGGTGGTGAGGGGTGACTCCCCCTTCTACTCGAGGGGCGACTGGTTCAGGGAGATGAGCACTGGATGCAAGCTGGGCCAATGAGTTCCAGACCAGGACGAGTCAGGCTGCTATGGAGTTCACAACACAGCAGCCGAGATGGGATTCAAGCCCGGCCCTCCTGCCCGCTCTCGCACTTCATCTCTAATTTACTCCCGACCTGAGGGCCCAAAGGCCTGCTCAGAATCTCGTCATCTTTAGTGCGTTCGTGGGTGCTGAGAGAGGGTTACAGGAGGGCTGGGAGGTGCTGCCCATAACCGCACAACCTCCGGGGAGTATCCGTACTTCTCAGCCAAGGAAGGTGGCCTGGCCCACCCATCCCCTCTCAGGGGAAAGGGAGGACCAGAGACAGGTGGCTGTTGGTGGTGAAATGGGGAGAGGGAGGGGTCCGACTGGGGACAAGGGAAAGGGAGTGTACCTGCTCGCGGTGCTTTTCCTTCCAGCTGCACTGGCTCCGTCAGCCTGCAAAAGAAACCCAAAACACCTCCATCAGCCAAGGAGGGAAACCCAGATTCTACCTATTGCCACCCCACCAAGCTCCCCCTCAACACCAGCCTTCAGACAGAGGGGAGAACCGGCACAAGCCCCTGCTCCATTCTTGCAGGCTGGGAAAATCTGCCCCTAGTGGTAAGAGGGAGTCAGGACACCCCCACCCCCTCACCCCCACCCCCCGGAATTTGCTTGGCCCTTTAAATCCAGCTGAGCACCCATTGCCAACACAAACCCAGCAACCACAGGGCCCTGGGGACTCAGTGAAAAGTAAGTAACCAGCTAAATCTGAGATTGAATTGCACCATTTTTATTTTCATCTGGGATTTCCAATAAAACAGTAGCCGCAGATTTATTCCTACCAACTGGAGGGGGAAAATCCTATTATGTTAAAATATTCTGTCCCCCAACCCTACTAGCAGGGAGAGACAAGAGAGTGCCGGTTCTTAATCGCTTTTATTTGGGGTTGGGGAGGGGGGATGGGGAGATAAGGCTGACCGAATGAAAATTTCAGAAATCATAAAATTCTGGTTCAGATGGAGAGACTGAGGCCCTGGGCCAGGAGGGAGCTGCCTGAAGTCTCAGGAGGACTGAATGACAAACACCTGGAGTTCCTGACCCCCCCCCCCCAAGGCCAATGCTGGGGGGACCTCCGCTGCAGAAGCTGTAGGCTGTAGACACGGAAAGAATGTGGGTCGTAGGTGCATTCCCTGGCTTTGTCAAAGCATCTATAATAATAGTAATCACAGAATAATGCAGGTTCCAAACTCCGGCATACACGTACTTCCAAATTGAGAATCTTTCCAAGTTTAGGAAGGTAATGTAGCTCATGTGTTCTATATTTTGAAACAACCCTGGCAGGGTCTGGAGAGCCCCCCACCTACCCCGCCCCCTACCCCAGATTTAAGCACAGTGGTATTTCCACAGTGAAACTCATGCAGTCAGCCCTATGGAGGATCAATGAAGACAGAATTACTCTCTTCTCCCTTCAGGTCAAGTCCTGCCACCTCACCAGTTACAAGAAATCTTTTTGTTTTCAAGTTTTTTGAATTTCAGGATTGTGGACCTAAAAGTCAAACGACAGCAGCTACCTTTTGACGTATGTTTACGAGAAGTTGCAAACTGGCCAAACCAGATAGCGGACTTCAATTCAAACAGTCAATATAGAAAAATAAAAGGATTTCACCCAAAGAAGGCCAGATTTCAACCCACATGACCACAGTCAGCTACAGCTGCCATTCCTGCTTCTCCACAGTCCCCACTGCTCCCTCTTGCCCTATACCCAGCCCTCCAGGCTGGCTCCCAGGGGTATCCAGACTCACTTCCCCAGCTAACCTCCCGTGGGGTGCCAGTGTATGCACATTTAACACTTTCTATTCAACCCTCCTCCTGATGGGTCCCCCAACACACATACACAAGATCCCCATTTTACAAGCAAGGCAAGGGGAGTCAAAGAATGTTAAGTCATTCATCCAACATCCCACAGCTATAAGCCCAGGTCTGGGTCACTCCAGCGCCCACCTCCATCAGCTCTGGAACATTTTCTCTCCCTCCAACATTCAGAAGAGCCAATCGGGAAGTGAGGTAAACCCACACAGCCCCTACCGCCCACGTGACGGAAATGCAAAGATGAAGGACAAATAAGGAGGTAGAAATGTGAGGCCTGGGAGGGAAAAATTAATGGGATGCTGGTGTATTATTTCAGTGGCAGAAACAAGAAAGCGGAAAATGGTTTACATATCATTTCACTGGGAGCAAAAGAACAGGATCAATTACAGCCTCCTTCCGACATCTTGCATTCCTCAAAACTTCTACCCAAAGTAAATGGGAAGAAGTTGTTTTAATCTTCATATCGTAAGAGGCAGAAGTGGTTAAGGGGTGGAAATTCTGCCCCAGAGAGCTTAAAAAAATTGTAAAATCCGAAATGGTCTCTCATCTTTCAGACTCAACTCAGGGCACGTTATTTCTAGCATTTCGCCCATATTTTCGCGTTTTTTTTTGGTTTTTTTTTTTTTGTCCTTTTCCTTCCCAGTTTCACCCAGAGTCAACCACATGTGGACAGTGAACAGGGGGCTGGGTAGAAGGAAAGATGCTCTGTCTCTGGCACACCTGGTCATCTCCACCTACGTTTCCCTTTTATTTTGTGATCTTTGTGCTTCTTGCCACCAGTGGCAATGCTCAATTTTGTTTTCCACCAATTTTTATAAAACAAAGACAAAATGCTAAAAATGTTCAAACAGTTGTCCAAACAAATCCTTGCACAGAAACTCGGGCAGAGCAACAAGAGAAATGGAGCCGCTGGTGGGAGAAGCGCCCGCTGGGCACGTGTGACGCACCCAGTGACCAGCGGGTCCGTGGAGCTGATATGGGTGGGCATATAGGCGGATGACGTGCACAGGTGAGAGATGTCCGAGACAGCACGTGTCCGTATCACAGCTCCCGTCGATCACGGCACACCGGCCTGGCTGAGCCCAGACCCACTGTAACGGCAGGACAGCCCCGCAGGCCCTCCCCCAGCCCCGTGGAAGCCCACAGTGCCGAGCGCACTGACCCTGAGTTGTAGAGATCCGTGAGGTGCCAGGCCAGCTTTGTCCGTGTCCTCGCAGCTACCTACAGCTTGAATTAAGCTGACCCTCTGACATAGCCATTTTCCAAATACCAGCAATTTCCTATGATTCAACCTAAACCATAAACTCACCTTACCCAGTGTAACCTGACCTGCTCCCCCATTTGAACTGAAGTTGAACAGCACACAGTGTAGCATCAGATAGACGGCCTTGCGTCTGAAGCCCTAGTCCTGCCGTTTCCTAGCTGTAGGATTCTTGGCAAACCACCTGCACTCTCAAGGCCTCGGTGTTCCCACGTGCAAAATGGCAATATGCCAATCCCCGGACCGATCTCGCGGGACTGGCGAGGTAACGCGTGTAAAAGTACCCAGCAGGGACTCAGTCCCGATCGCACGGCAGATGAGTGAGAGGCACGGCTGACCTTGCACTGCCCCAGGGGTCTCCCCAGCCTGTCTCAGGGTATGATCTGATTCCCGTGCTGTAGGTCGGCGTCTCATGAGCGTCCACCAGACCCCACGGCGCTGAGGCTTCTTCCAAAGGGCTAGTCGAAATGACATCCAATACAGTGGTAAAGCTGACGTCCTAAGCACAGGCCAGCTCTGGGTTATCCGCTGAAGCACTGCCACTCTACTGCGGCTGCCACCAGCCTGTGTGCTCTGCCCGGCTCTGTGTGGGTCTCACCGTGGGCAGGCTCCTGCCTTTCCCCGGACCTGAGCTTCTCACTGGCAAAAACGGGACGGGAGGCACGAGAGTTAAATCAGGTCATCTCCTGCTGCCCTCCATCTCTGGGACTGTATGTGGAGCTGACCCAACCTTAACCAAACCCTGCTAGGGCAAGTGACATGGGGCGTGGCACAGTGGGCCCACGAGAGACCCTCCTCCTCATGCTTAAAAGGCGGGGGGAGGGCGGGTAACAGGCATCCATTGCCCCCCCCACCCCTGCACTCTCTATAAGGGCACCTGCCCCTCTTTGTCAGCCCCATCCATTCCTTCTACATCAGTTTCTCCATAGGACCCGGGCAAAGCTATTTTGGTTTCATTCGACCCTCCTCTTTCCTCCCAAATGAATGTTAAGTTGTTCTTTTCCATTCTCTTATTAAGGATTTTCTTGGAAAGAAAATATTATTCCAAACCCAGAAATTTTATTTCTGAATTTGTGCAAATGTAAGTTGTAGGACATTAGCTGCATTTCACATTTTGTGCAAATGGCAGAAACAGGCAATTCGTGTGCTACGGGATGGGGGCTGGCCAACGATTTCGATAAAATAAACCCTTTTTTAATTTAAATGCTAATGCACTGAATTAAAATTTAATAACTGAGGAAATTGAAAAGCCGAGCAGGAATATTGGAAATAAATCCAAGCAGAAACAGCTGAAATTAAAAATTCTAGAGAGTGGGAGGATAGCAGCTAAGCTGTCTTATATGATTACATTTTTTTTTTCAGAATGAAGCAAAAAAAAAAAAAAATCCTATCTCTCGCTGGCTCTAGGGCAGTAAATCCACAGTGCTGTGATTTATTGCTCAATTTTCCTGAGGGAAAAAGGCTTTCTTTCATGCTGAAATATTTCATAAATTTCAAGCCAGCATAAATTCTTAATTTAAAAGTTATGGAGGTCACATTTAGTGCACTGGTACGGTTCCAAAATCTTAAAGGAATAGCAGCGACCAAAAAAAAAAAAAAAAAAAAAAAAAAAAAGAGAGAAAGAAAAAAAAAGGCAAAAAGGAGGGGTAGAATTTACTCCTTTTTTTTCTTTTCTTCATTTTGGTTTTAATTCACGAGTTGAAATTTCATTATTAAAGATTCCTCCTGGATGGATGGAACCCAAGCACATGGGGAACTGGTATGTGTTTGGAAATCTGCTGCAAAAGATGAAGAGATAAAGATTTAATTCAATTATAAAAAGGCTTTTTTTTTTTTTTTTTTTTTTAAAGCCACTTGAGGAATTCTGGTAAAAATTTCCTCCCTTCACTGCCTGGGAAGGGGTGAGGGTGGGGGAGGCTGGCCAATGTAATTGCTTCTCTTAGATCTCCAATCTTTTGTGCACACTGATATATTCATTTGTTATACAGCTGTTCAGCAGCGGAAAGAATGCTGGGGCGCCCATAATTCTAAGCAAATCAATCAAAAATTAATGATTTGTCATGCTTGCACAATGGAGGAAAACAGCTCCATGGGTCCTGGCTGCCTGATCTCGAAGAATGAAATGCCTTTCTGCGATAAGAGAACCGAGCCAGAGGCACGGCGAGGCTGAGGTGCCACTGCAAATGTGGGTGCTCATGGTCCCCTGAGCTCCGAGAGGATGGAGGAGGGCCACCATCTTGGAGAGGGCATCTCCAAGATGGTGCCTCTGCCAGTCAATCCCAGGACAGACCTGGCGAAGCACATTTCCATGATGATGTAATTAGGATTTTGCCTTCTCCTTCCCCCACTGGAAACTGCTTCCTCTTGGGAGACATCAGTGACTCCCCCATCTCCCCCACCAGATTTGATGTAATCCCGTTCACTGTTCCCCCAACACTCCTAACCCGCCACCACCAGCACTTTTCACCAACTCCATGGGATGGGGACCACAGTTCCTGGAACACCTACGTCCCCTCAGACTGCGCGCTCCTCCTGGATGAAGACCACATCCCACACATGGCCATGACCCCAGCACCCAGCACGGGGCCTGGCATGCAGCAAATATTCAGCAAGTAGGGCTGAATCCCTATTATTAATAATTAATTATTATTTCTCGGGAAACACGGATAACGAAGTTGCTTAGATGAATAAGGAACTACACTAGCAACCAGGATGAAATATAACAACTGATCCGAAATAATCGATCACTCCTTTGTTCATTCAACAAATATTCCTTGAAAGCCTACTGTGCTCAGCTCTGGAAGGACAACCTCAAACCCACTGGTGGACAATTCCAAATCCCCAACATTTCCTGCTTCTTGGCTTCTCTCCACCCTTGGAAGGGAAGAGTGAATGTGAACCCCCAAGATAAGTTCCCTGCATGCTCAAATGCCTTTCAGGTCTTGTATTCTTTCTGAAGTCATGTGAATGTTACATTCGCAAGTAATCAAATGCACATTACTCCAAACTATGCCTGTGTACGTCATACGTACATCATGCTTGAATATAAAAATACTGTTTTATATTACCAACAGGTACCACTGACCCTGCTGTAGGAAGATGCTCAGCGTCAGCGGTGAGGGAGGCCAAGGGCAATCACCTGGAGGCCTGCAGGAGGCACCGCACCTGTGAGATGCACCTGCCAGAGCGCCCCCCCCCCACCCTGCCAAGAGGATCACTCGGTCTCCCACTATTTACTGAGGATGGGAGGACAGTGGGTCCCAAACAACTGGAGCCTCAGTTACATACCTCTTTCCTTCCCAACATCCAATGGAGCCCCAAAATTTAACTTGAACTTTCTGTCTGTCCCATTGAGGCACAAGACTCAAATCAGGGGAAGTCATTTACTCATCCCAAAAGTATCTGATGAGCTCCTTCTATGCACCAGACATTGTTCGAGGCAATTGGGATAGATCCCTGCCCTCACAGCGATTATATTCAAGTTGGGGGAGACAGCAGCATTAGGAGGAATAAATCAGTAAAATATATCCTATGCTAGAATCTCACCAGTTCTGTGAGGGGAAAACAGAGAAGGGGAAGGGCAATGAGAGCGCAGGGGCAAGGGAGGAGCCACAGGCTGCAATTTTAAGTCAGGCAATCAGAGCATTAGGCAAACAATGGAAGGTAAAGGAGTCGGTGTCTGGGGAAAAGGGAATGACCAGTGCAAGGACCCAGGGGCGGGCAGGAGTGTGCCTGCTGTGCTCTGCCAACAGCAAGGATGTCATGAGGAGGAGAAGGGGAGAGGTAAGGGAGGCTGGCTCACACAGGCAACCACCCAGAGGGGCCAAGAGACCTGCCCAAGGTCACACAGAAGGTCAGTGGTTTGGCCAGGGCTCACACATCTTCTCACCCAAGTCAATGGCCGTTTCCTCTACACGCTTGGCCCCTGGTGTCCAGAAGAAACAAGTCAAACCTGGCCCTAAACAATGGAGGTGAACTTTGCCTACTGAACCATCAGGACTCAACTCGAGCACAGGCCGCCCCTGCTTTTGTTCACCAGGTGTTCTTGAAAAACACCTATTACGGGCGACTCTGCCAATGCCAAACAATAGCTTTACACGGTACAAAGAGGATCCCGCTCCCAGGAAACTAAATATATTATCAATTACCTAATCAGACCTTGCTTCTTAGATCACCTTCGGTGATATGATTCTAGCATGCGGTGCTTGGTTTTTAATTCTGTATTTGCTTTCCACCCGGACGTGGTTACTCAAAGCCGCAGACGGCTCAGGGGTCCAAGCTGAAGAGGGGGCTGCCAGAAAAGAGTTAAAAGAAGGAGGTATTTCAATGGATATTCGTACCTTGCAGAGGAGATGTGTGATTCTGAGAAAGGCCATGGGGGTGGGGGGACTCAGACGCGGTTCCTCGTCATTCACCCAAACACTACCTATTAATTAAGTGCCTACTGTGTGCTGGACACCGGAGTTGTTACTGGGAACATAACAGCAGCAAGAACAGTGGGGGAGATGGGCAGTGATTACTTAATTACTTCCACGCTATCAATTTATAATTACCAACTGAGATACATGCTCTCAAGAGGAGGGCCTAGACTCCAGGAGCATCTTTGACAAGAGGATCCAATGAGACTGCAGGGTTAGGAAGAGCCTCCCCGAGGGAGGGATGCTGGAACAGGGCCCACGGAGCTCCTGCTCAACAGGGGGGGAATGTACGGTCTAGATGCAAATGAAGCTAATACAAGCTGGGCGCCAGGGAGCAAAGAGAAGGGTACCATCTTGCCCAGTAGGGAAGCCTGGGTCCCTGAAACCTGCAGGGCCGCAGCCTTCTCTGAAGGCCTTGACCTCTGGAGGAAGGGACCAGCCCACTGATGGGTCCAGGCGCTGATCAGACCCCAGACCAGAGCCCGGAGGCCAAGGGAGACCCAGACATATCATCAACTGGCCAAGTTTCCAACTACGAGAGAAAACCAAGGGAAATGACCAGGGTCTTTATTCCTCTTGGTTACAAATGTCCCTCTGCCCCTCCCTAAGCCCTTACTGTCTGAGGTCAAGTGTCAAGAAATAAATCAGGCTTCCTAGGGATGGAACCAGCATGGTTCTGTCAGTTTCAGCCATTTCCAGGTGCAGGCAGGACCCTCCCTCTTTGGTGGACAGCCAGACAGACGGGAGCAGGACTTTAAGGCTGATATCATCATCACCATCCCCATGGTCACATCCATCTCTGTCGTACCATCAACAGCTGGTGATTACAGAGCACCTGCAAGCCAGGCACAGGACTGTGAGCCTCACGCCAAGGCTCCCAGGGCTGCCCTCAAGGCTCGTGCACCTCTTGAAGCAACCGCCGGCGCCAGGACAGAGGCAGGGAGCCCAGCATGGAGGCCGCCATCATCTTCCAGGGAAGAGATGGCAATGGTTGCGGACAGCAGTGGAGAGAAAGCTCTAGAACAAAGGGCTACTGGGAGCACCAAGGATCACCTAAGACAGGGTGTGAGGAGCACCGGGGCAGAGCTGGCATGCAGCAATCACTCAATAAATCGCAGGTTTAGAAACAGACAAATAATGGCAGCTGTTGAGAAACTCCTGCCTGTCTTAGACTGTGCGCAGAGGACCAGGTATCCTCCGGGCACAGACCTGGACATCTGGGAGACACAGAAGTGAAAGATGAAGCTACCTCCATGCCCAGGGCTTGACTCGGGGCCCTGAGCGGAAGGGCGGCGTCCTGACCTCAGGCAGGAGGGGCGGCAGCCTCCCCCAGGCTGCCATGCAGGACCTGCTGCCCAGACCCCAAGCTTCGTTCTCACCTCCAGCTCGGCTGGAGCCCACAGTGCACACGTGGGTCTACACAGCCCATGAGAAGTCCTGGGTGTTCCGTGCATGTAAATTCTATTCACCCAGCTGCACGGGATCACAACAGGGTCTAAGGCTGCATCCAAAAGGGTAAGGCTGTTCCTGGGGTCAGGTCCAGCAAGGTTATTGGTTTGGGTTTTGTTTTTTTAATTTTTTATATTAAAATAAATCTAACAGAGTTCCAGAGAAACTATGAGAAGTTCCCTTCTACCTCTCACCCAACACATGAAGGGCTTCATGCAAGGGCAAAACATGGTCAGAATTTGTGTCTGCAAAAGGGCTGCTGAAGGGCCTCCAAAAGGGAGAATACTAGCAGCCCTGGAGCAGCCGGCATCTACTGAGCTCCTCCTGTATGCCAGGCCTGGGCTCAGGCACTGGGTACACCGCCTCACTGAATCTCCTCAATCACCCTGGGTGGCAGGGACGGTCCCCAGTTCTGCAGTCCAAGTCAGGTCCCAGAGGCTTGCAGAGTTCAAGGACCGGCTGGACAGAGGCTCAGCCAGGCCTCCAACCCAGCCGCTCTGATTCCAAGTTCGGTTCTCAAACCCGACGCCATGCTGCCTCCAAGACCCGGCAGAGTGACCTTGGCAAGTGACTTTCCCATCTTTAAGAGTGGACACGCTCCTCTGCGTGCATAAATTCTGCTCTGTTTGTTTTCTTTTCCAAAAAGAAATGTGTCTCGGTTCTTTACAGTCACACAGTTAATCTCTCAATTTACAAAAGAGTGAGTCATGTGACTGGATTCCACAAAAATTCTCTCTCCAGGTTTATGATTTTACAGAAAACTCCAGGGAAAACCGCCTGGAGCGAGTTAAAACCAGATCAGCCATAAACCATGTCCTGGTACAGCCTCACCAAGCCAAGACTCAGATTACTCATTAAATATGTGATAAATATTCGCTTCAGATCAGCAGGAAGTGGGGGGGGGTTAAAAAAAAAAAACTTTTTTGCTTCACAAGGGGGAAAAAAAAATCCCTATTATAAATAGAGAAAGTTGCAAGCCCTAAATTAAGGAACCTAGACTCGGGGGGATGGGGTTTTTAAGTCACCCCCTTAGGTATTTTCAAGTAAGGCAATAAACAAAAAGGCTACTCCTCAAGTCTCTTCAAGGAGATCAAAGGAAAGGGCTTGGGCCTCCTGTGACCATGGCCACAGTGACGCTAGCAAGCCCAGACAGGGAAGAGCAGCAACCTTCCCATGCCAGGAGACCCCTTCCTCTGCCTGCTGGCACAGGCAGATTCTGCCCCCACCCCCCGTCTGCCCACCTGCCCAGCGAGGCTGCCTGAGGGACCGCCTCTCAGAGACCTTCCAGCTGGGCCATCTGGAGTCAGGCACCCTGGGCTCAAATCCCACCCGGTGATGTTTCAGGAAACAGCACCTCTCAGCCTGTTTCCCCCGATGTAAAAGGGAGGAAAGAATCCCTACAAAACACAACTGCTGGGTGGATACAAAGGTAGAAAGTCCGTGACATGCTCAGCGAGCGCTAACAAGGCTACACGAGCCACAGATCTGGAGGAGGTCGGCATGATTATCCTGATGGTGGTGAGTAAAATTAATACATTTAAAAAACAAAGAAACCCAAACATATTCTGATCCCTCCGTCGGGATTTACTCAGCACAGTATCTCTCCACATAGAATCTGGAGCTGGATGGCAGGAAGCCCGAACTCCACCACTTACGAGCCATGTGACACTGGGGAGATCACTGAACCCTCTGAGACTTAGTTTCTTCACCTGTCAAATGGGGATAATGATAGTACGCACTGCACGAGGTTACGTAGGGCTGAATCAGTTAACATTTATAAAGCTCTCAAAACAATGCCAGGTACATAGTAAATACTCTATAAATAGTTATAATTAAAATGATTTCTCATTTATTGAACTTTAGCTATATAATTATCACTTATTAAAATTCAGGCAAGTCCTGTTTTCCTGAGCCTCAGTTTCCCTACCTATAAATTGGAGGATTTTGACCAGGTGGGCTCTGAGGACCCTCCTAAGTCCTGAAATTTGCTGATTCTTGTGTTTCTACTGTCTTTGACCACGCTGCCTCACCGCCCAGACTGTGGTCTGCACGGAGAGGCTGGATCCCAGGCCCTGCCCCACAAAGACTTCCCTGACCACAGGGACAACTCCTGGAGCACCAAGGGCGGGCCCGAGCGCACCTAGAAACATACCACCCTCTGCAGCCTTGTTCCCAACCATACTGCAAAATTTCCACGAGGTCGGCTAACTTTTTAGGGCTCTTCCGTGGCTCCACAGCCCCCAGAGCTACGTTGCATACAGAAGGGGCTTAACAAAGGTCAGTCGATTGGTTTAAAACCTAAAGGAACTTGCTGCCAATATTTAGAGAACCATGGGGATGAATGCGGTCTAGGGAATCATCCAGCCCCAGAATGGCAAACCGGCTGTATTTTCAGTGCCACGTCTAATCAGTCATTAGTGGCCCCCCAGGCAATGCGTTGAGAAGGATACCGGGGCCACATCAGAGCTCAGCTAGATAGAGTGCTGTGATTGATTATTGATGTCCATAGTGAGCAGGGTAAAGTTGGGGATGGTAACATGCTTGCTCCCCCTAACTACTCCAGTATCCTCCCTTTATAGAGAAACCCAGGTCTCCTGGCCCCCAAAGCACCCTTTATCCAGTCACCACATTCCCATTTGCAAAAACATTCCTATATGAAAGAGGAGCTGTGTGGCCTTTTAAAATTCAGGGTAAAGGGACACCAAAGACAACAGAAGACCAAAGACAAAAGAAATCCCCAAGGGGGGGGGGTGAACCTGCATAAAACATTGGACTTACTTGGGTTGTGAAACAAGACTAATTACAGAAGGGCAAAGGAGATGCTCCAAGAAAGACTTTACTCTTTTTAAAGAAAGAAAAGTCTGGAACACTTGCTCAAAGTAGAAATCTTACAAATTCCTATTGCAAAATAACTCCTGGTCAGCCAACCACAATCTCTATAAATATATCACAAGATCAACAGCCCAGGCAAATGGGGGAGGGGGAGAATGACTGCATGAATTTTTTAAAAGTCAAAATAGTCCCTTTCGTAGTTGGAAAGGAAGGAGTTCACCCATTTCCTACAAAATGAGAGGCCCAGGAAGAAAAGAAAGATTTTAATTCCTCACATCCCAATGGGTGCCTACTGAGAAATCTACACAGCCAAATTCTTTTGAAATTATTCTACCATTCTGTTTTCTTTGCAGGGGGGAAAAATCTGGTACCCTGAATTCATCAGGGCATCCATGATCTTGTAACAGCTCCCATGGTATTATTCAGAGTGGGAACAGCCAAATGCTCTAATGGGCCTGATCCAGGATGCCCTGGCAGGGTCTGGACCAGAAAAAGAGAAGCCAATCTAGGCATTTAAAACGGAAGCGATTTAATATAGGGTTTGAGGACACAGGTGATGAACGGGCTGAGATCAAACAGGGGAAAGGAAGGCAACCAAGGACTAGCCTGGCGAGAGAGAGGGAAGAGATGGTGTTACCAGAAGTTGCGGCCGTTCCGCAAGGGCTGCCCAATGGGAGTGGATCCCAGAGGCAGCTTATACGAAAACACTGCGAGAGGCAAGAATGAGTGGGGACAAATACCCTGGGCTGGTCCCTTCTTCCCACCTTGCAATCTCCCTGCTGGACATCCTTCCAGCTCAGCTACTTAAAGGCCAGAGGGCAAGAGCACCAGGGAAATGCAGGCCCTGGTCAATCAGAGCACGGCAGCGGAAAGACAGGGACGGAACTCAGGTGAATCCAGCAGCTGATCCAGTAGCAATGTCCTGCGCAGCTCACCAGGGGGTCCACCTGAGTCTAAGCTTCCCCGTAAGCGCTGTAACTTCCTCACGGTCAGGACCGTCTTCCCCTGAACTGGGTCATCTTCTGCCCCAGCCAGCAGAGTCACGGCTCAGACCTGAAGGGACCCCGGAAGACTGAGAAATGGACTTCTGGCCACCCAGTCCCAGTCTCCTAACACATGGGATGTTTGCATGGCCTTCCAGCATACTTTTGCTTCCGGCCTTTGCTCAGAATCTACAAGGGACAGCAAATTCATAATGTGAAGGCTACTTGTTTCCAACCCATCAGTCAGAAGACCCCAGCACCGAGGAGATACTCCAGAAGCATCTCCTGACCAGACTGGGAAGACTATGCTTATGGGGTTCATGAGTGGAGGCTCCGTGGTACCAAAGTCTGATGCCAGCTAGCGGGTTGAGATGAAAATGCTCCTAGGGCTCCAGAACTTTCCCCCTTCAGAACCTCTACTCCAGACTCCAGATCCACACTAAAACTTTGTGGTGGTCTTTTTTGAACCTTGTCATGAAAGAAAAGAGTGTTCCTGTCCCACAAGGTACAGACTCAACCCTACGAACCTCTCCATCCTGGCTGTTGCTAAAGGCTTGGTTTCAAACTACATTGTGCAAAGAAAGCTTTTCCCTTCACTGACAGCTCCATTCCCACCTCCCCCCAGCCACAGGACCAATCTCCCTCTCCTGTTTTTTTAAAGCACTTACTGCCTGGGCCATTCAAATCGTATTGATCAACTGGCTGGTACAGTCAGTCATCTTTTTATGGCCTGTCTTCCAAGTGGGAGCATACATCTTCTTTAGGTAGAGGCTGTGCCTCTGGGCTCCCCAGTGCCCAACACATGGCCCAGCACGGAGAGCACATCAACACGGCATCCTTAACGGGGAAAATGGCTCAGGTTCTCAGAAGCCTGCCTCTGGGGTGAGGCAGGAATGACACAATCTATCAGTGCCCCACATCTGTTCAGTGATCGGCAGGACTTTTACACCCATTACTTCATTTAATTCTTTACAAAGTCGGAGTCATGATTTCCATTTCAGAGAAGAGGGAGCAGAGGTGAAAGGACTTTGCCCAAAGTCGGTAGTTGCTGGCAGGGCTGAGATTCAAACCCATGACTTCTTCCAAAACAAACAGCTAGTTTCTTCCCCCTCCCAGCTCTCGTCTCCCTTTCCAAGATTCCCTGTCTTGCTTCTCTTTCCTGAAATGAATTGATTTAATGAAATCATTAAGTGATAAAAAGAGTTAATAATTGTGAAGGCACTTAGAACAGTGCCTGGCACAGACAAAGTGCTATGTGAGGAATGGCTTCATTGTCATGGTCATTTCTCCATCACCATAAAACTCAATTCAAGAAGTCAACGCACCAGAACACCAGCAGTTAGCAAACCTCACAGCCAAAAGCAGCAGAATATGGAAAATGCCCATATTTCATTAAAACGGACAAATTACAGAATGTCAAATGACTTATCAGTTAAGAGGAGACATTTAAAGATATCATACAATTCTCAGAAGTCTACCCAAAGCACGGCCCTCCTTGTACCAGATAACCACCAACACTTTATTCAAAATCAGGCCAGATTCTCCCTTCCTGACTGACCTCATGGAGAACACCTTCAACGCACAAACTACAGTACTTTCTCATCAGTGCACGATGTTTTGAGCCAGAAAGCCTGACATACAAAGGGAAAACAAAAGCCCAGAGTGGACGTAACATGTGCAAGGCAACGTATGTCTGAATACAATCTACAAGGCCCTTTCATGAGTGCCAGCCTTAGCGCTCCCTCGCTGGGTCCAGTGTGGGGCTCTGCAATGATGGGGCTGAATATGTATTTTTGCTGAGGCACAGAAAGATTAATATTCCAGTTTCCAGCTCATGACCTGGCCCAAAGTCTTCGGGCCAATAAAACAAGTCAGCAGCTACCAGGCTCAGCGAAGACAGAAGGCAGCACTGTGTCACGTCAAGTTTCCCAAATAGCGTTTTTCTACAAGAATCTCCAAAGCAGCTGTGTGCCCTCAGCTGTCACATCCACTGCTCCCTCTGTCTAATTGTGACTTGCCACTGTCACAACTGTGTTGCCAACTCTCATCTCCTTTGACCTAGTAATCCACTTTGGTGAACAAATTCTATGAATATTGTACAAAAGAAGGAAAGAGATTCATGCACAAAGATGTCCACTGCATTATTTATAATAAAAACTGGGGAACAACCTATACAACGCACAATGTAAAAAAGTCTCTACTTACGAGGCGATCAGAATGGATGTCCGCGAACAGTGGAGAGCTACATGAAAAATTCTCGGGCATTATGGTGAAATGACAAGCACAGAATCAAAACTCTCTGTGTAACTTTGTATAAGCCAACTCCCAAAGCACTTGCTCTGAATGGCTCAGAAATTCTTCCTCCTTCCTGCTTAGCTTTCTATCATCGCTGCTTTTGAGGAAAAACTCATTGTACTTTAATGGGGGCTGCACGTCTACATGTAGCAAGGTACCAGGAAAAGGTGATTTCCTGGGATGCCACACTTCTCCAAAATGAAGACGTGTGACTCTGCAAAGACATCCTTTTACAGTCTGTGGTCGACGAGGAGGGCACTTGAGTAGACGTGGTGGCTGAACCCACGTATACACCCATCCACGGCGAAGTTCAGCCCTGCAGGCATTCCGGCTCCCCCTGGGAGCTGCCCGAGATGGCCTGCAGAGTTCGTTCAAGCGCTAAGATTTTCTCTACCAAACTCTGGGGGAAGGTAATCTTCAGCTGACCGCCTTTTTCATAGAGGAGACCCTGACAGTAAGGTTTTTCTACTGCATACAGCTGCACCCACAACAACTACGCGACTGCGACTGAGTATACAGAGATGCTATTATGGGTCAGCAACTCCAAGAGGCTCGTTAAATACGTTTGAACTCCTCCAACACCCTCAATTAACTAGGAATTAGTCATCTACTTTACAACTGGAGAAACTGAAGTTCTGACAAGTGCAGGGACTTGCCATGGTCGGGAAGTGGAGCCCCCAAGTGAGAATGTTCAGAGACGAGCAGTCCAACCGCACGGCACAGTATGAAATGTGAATGTAGGTCAGGTATCTTTAGTAAACCATATTGTTTTATCCTCACCACGTAACTGTGCGGTGAAGAATACTGCCATTTTTCTGGGTCTTCCCCGAATTCCTAATACTGTTGTGATTTTATAGATAAAGAAACAGGCTCAGAGAAGCCACTTGACCAAAATCACACAGCTGGTAAGCAACAGGGCCAGTATTTGACATCAAGCTTTTCTGGCCCCAAAGCCCACAAACTCGGCCATCCTGCCACACCTAACACCATCAAAGGAAACAAAATGAGAGAGCTATAGGGAGTCAGACTAGACACCACAATATAAGGAAGCATGTCCAGAGCCACAGAGGTTGCCCAGAAGTGGTGGGCTCCCATGCGCAGTGTGCCGTCAGAGGGTAGACAGCCACATGGTGAAAAAATAATCAGTGGTTATGAGGAAAAGGATGGATGAGCTCCTAGGGAGATGGGGTTGACGGGGGATGAAAGAGGTGGTGCTCTTTGCCAAGAGATTCCAGTTCCGGATTCTTCTGGAAGATCCAGCCCTTCCTAACAGTTCTTCAGACCGGCCCTAATCACCTAGCTTTTTTTTGTCCTCCGTATGTAAGGGCCGCCATCTTTCAGTGAAACGTTGCGGACCAAATATTTCATTTCCTTTATTCCCCTCTTCCTGGCTTCACAAGTGTAGTAAAAAGTTAATGAATCTATAAATTGCTCACTGGCTTAAAATGAAAAAAAAAAAAAAACAGTTAATGGAAATTTTAATGAAAACGCCCCATCCGCATAACTGATGGCAAACCCAGGCCCAGAATGCCTGGCACTGCATGGCCCAAACCAAGTGCCATGAAAGCTTGAAAACATTTCCTGGAAGAAAGTATATCAGAATGGGAAAGGAAGAAGTAAAATAGTCTCTACTCGCAGATGACATGTTTTATATAGAGAAAATCCTGAAGACTCAACCAAAACACTATTAGCGCTGATCAATGAATTCAGTAAAGTTGCAGGATATAAAATTAACACACAAAAATCAGTAGCATTTCTGTACACTCACAACAAATTTTCTGAAAAAGAAAAGAAATCAATCCCATTTCTGATAGCATCAAAAACAATAAAACACTTAGGAATAAATTTAACTAAGGCAGGGAAAGAGCTCTACCCTGAAAACTACAAGACCTTGATGAAAGAAATCCAAGAACACACAAATAAATGGAAAGGTATCCTGTGTTCATGGACTGGAAGAATTAATGTTAAAACGTCAATTTTATTACCAAAAGCATTTTATGGATTCAATGCAATCCCTATCAAGACTCCAATGACGTTTTAATAGAAGTAGAAAAAACACTTCCAAATTTTACATGGAACCACAAAAGATCCCAAATAGCCAAAGGCATTCTGAGAAAAAAGAACAAAGCAGGAGACATCAACTTCTGGTTCCGAGCTATACTATAAAGCTATAGTCAACAAACAGTGTATTACCAGCATAAAAACAAACAAACAGACCCATGGAACGGTATCGAGAGTCCAGAAATAAACCCAAGGATGTACGGTCAACTAATATTTGACAAGGGAGCCAAGAATACTGAAGAATGGAGAAAAGACAGTCTTTTCAATAAGTGGTGCCAGGATAAACGGATATTCACACACAAAACAATGAAACTAAACCTATACCTTATACCACCCACAAAAATTAACTCAAACATGGATTTGATTATTTTTTTTAAAGATTTTATTTATTTACTTGACAGAGAGAGACAGCCAGCTAGAGAGGGAACACAAGCAGGGGAAGTGGGAGAGGAAGAAGCAGGCTCATAGCGGAGGAGGCCGATGTGGGGCTCGATTCCAGAACGCTGGGAAGACGCCCTGAGCCGGAGGCAGACGCTTAACGACTGAGCTACCCAGGCGCCCAAACATGGATTTGATTTAAAAGCAAGACCTAAAACCATGAAGCTTCTAGAAGAAAACATACATAGGATAGGACTAAAGCTCTTTGAAATAGGTCTTTGTGATGATGTTTTTGGACAGGATACATAAAGCACAAGTGACAAAATAAAAAGTAAACAAAGTGGGACAATATCAAACAAGAAAGCTTCAAAACAGCAACAGAAATCAACAAGGTGAAAAAAGACAACCTACAGAATGGGAGAAAATATCTGCAGAACATACATCTAATAAGGGGTTAATATCCAAGATACATAAAGAACTCCTACAACTCAACAGCAAAAACGTAAATAAAAAAATAACCCAATTAAAAAATGGGCAAAGGACCTAAAGAGACATTTCTCCAAAGAAGATACGCAAAAGGCCAAGAGGTCCATGAAAAGATGCTCAACATCACAAGTCATCAGGGAAAGGCACATTAGAACAACAATGAGCTATCACCCCACACCTGTGAGAATGGCCAATATCGAAAAAGACAAGAGATAACAAGTGCTGGTGAAGATGTAGAGAAAAAGGAGCCCTTGTACACTGCTGGTGTGAATGTAAATTGGCACAACCCCTACGGAAAACAGTATGGAAATTCCTCAAAAAATTAAAAACGGAAACACCGTATCATCGAGCAATTCCACTTTGGGCAATATACCCGAAGGAAATGAAAACATTAACTTGAAAAGACACCTGCACCCCATGTCATGCAGCACTATTTACAATCGCCAAGACATGGAAACAACCGAAGTCCGTCGATGGATGAATGGATGAAGAAGTTGTGGAGGATGCACACCATGGAATATTATCTGACCATAAAAAATGAGGAAATCTTACCATTTATGACAACATGGATGGACCTAGAGGGTATTATGCTAAGTGAAATAAGTTAGAGAAAGACAAATACTGTATGATTTCATTTATATGTGCAATCTGAAAGAGAGAGAGAGAAGAAAGGGAGGGAGGGAGGAAGAAAGGAAGGGGAAGAGAAGAGAAAGAACCAAAATCATAAAAAAAGAGATCCGACTCTTGGTTACCGGAGGTGGAGGGGAGGGGGAGAAGGAACTGGAGGAAGATGGCCCAAAGGTCCCAACTTGCAGTTATAAGATAAAGAAGGCCTAGGGACAGAAGACACAGCACGAGGATTATAGCTAACAATGCTGCATGGTGTACAGGAAAGTCAAGAGAATAAATCCTCAGAGTTCCCATCAGAAAAGAAACAAATTCTTTTCCTTTTGTTCTTTTTCTCTTTATTGTATCTATGAGAGAAGACAGATTTAGCTGAACCTACCGTGGTCATCATTCCATAATATGCATAAACCAAACTGTCACACTGTATGTCACAGACTATACAGTGACATATGTCAACCATCTCTCAATAAAACTCGGGGGGGGGGGGGAGAATGGGAAAAGAATCAAGAGGAAAGTGGGGTTCCACGCTCATGGACGTCGGAAAAATGAGAAAGTCCCCAGGCTTCGAAGTGGCATCGTGAGTGACATCTACCCTAAAGGAAACATCTTCAGCAAGTTCGATCAGCGAACTGGGAAACCCCAGTTTGAGAAAAAGAAGTGGCGTGGGCCCACACCGTTCTGAAGCAGGAAGCCAAAGCTCAGGTCTCAGCGCCCAAGATGGAAAAAAGTCATGACAACTGAAAAGCCACCACATATTGCTGGGATTCTCAAGAGGAGAATCCCATCATCGACATAGGGTTGCCCAAGTTCCCTTCCTCTGAAATGCTAGAGTTGACAGGAGAGGGTATTATATATTCAGGGAAAAGGCCCCCAGGCCATCCAGGTTCACACCCCCACTCAAAAGTACTGCTCCAATGTCTGTGCTATGTCAGTCACTGAGCTAGACCGTTTACAGATTTTGTTGCTGATACGCCCCCTACAACATGGAGCATAATATGACCATGGTCACTTCAAGTTGGTAAGGAAAAGGAGGCTCACAGAAGTCAAGTGACCACCTCGAAGTCACACAGCAAGTCCTTCCCCATCCAAAGCCTCCAAAACCAGACCTCCGGCCTCCATTCAAGGCCCTCCAATCCAACAATGCCCACCTGGAGCCTATGTGGTCTTTCTAAGATACAAGCCTGACCCTCACCTTCTCCTCTTTAGGCCCTTCTCGGACTCCCCTCTTCTTGCCAAGGTAAACACCATGCTCCGTCTCAGCCTTCATTACCTAACGTTCCGGCCATGCCAACACTTCTGCCCCCCGCTCCCTTGCTCACCACCTGCTCGCGCTCTTCCCCATCCACCCAGTCCCATCCTAGAATCACTTCCACCAGGAAACTTCTTGACATCCCCAGCTACTCTCCTCCACCTCCCTCCCATCTCCACCCAGCTCCCCAAGGCAGGGTTGGAGCCCCTCTGATGTACCCTCTGCCCAGTGGTCCCACTGCTCAATTATCTGCCGGCCTGCCTCCTTCCCCAGGCCGTGGGCAGTCCCAAGGGGGGGACCCAGGCCTTTTCACCCAGCATGGGGCCTGGTCCGGAAGAGACCCGGGAAACCCTGAGAATGGGCAGGGTGGCAGGAGATGTCTCCTTGCGGCATCCTTGTCACACGACACCCTCAAACCCTGGGACCAGGTCCAGCTCTGCCCAGCCTTTCCCAGCCTCCCCGAGGAACAATCGCCTGGACCTGCGGCCATAACACTTCCTCTAACGCTTTCAATCCCCTCGCTGTTCGCTCCTCCCTCAGGGGCTCTACCAGGATAAACGTGGTTGAGACCACAGAGTCCGAGACACGAGGACCAGGAGCAGCAGACAGAGCCAGGGAGCCACAGCATGGGAACAAGAGTGCCACAAGCACAAGAGTGGGGACAGGCCTGCGTTTGTCCTATGGCCGTTCCAGCCCAATGGCAAAGCGAGGCGCACGCAGACACCAGCCCGCCAGCACTCGGGGCCCTCGAAGAACTGCACAGGGACAAGAAATACCTGGAAACTGTAACAGCTGCTTTTAAGTTTCCAGAGATTTTTTGAAGCGTCTTTCTCTTTGTTTTTCCCCTAAACCAGTTACAATTAGCATTGAGGGATATAATTACGTTGTTAGTCTAATTGCCTGTTTGAAGCAGGATCTACGGGGGTTTAATGGAAGATTTGAGGGGGAGGGCAGATAAAATAAAAAGTCGGGATAATCACAGAAGAGCTGTGTCATGTGACTCTCCTCCCAGGTAGAGACGAGGCCTGAACTGCGTCAGAGGCCAGGGAATTGCGTCCTGCGCCAACTCCCTCGCCCGACGGGGCGGGGAACAGAGCTACCGGGCGACGCGACTTCACTGGAAATTGATTTTGGAGACGCTGACCTAATTAATCAGGAAACGATCTTAGAAAGGCCCTCGGATGCGGAGCCTTTGCACTATTATTGTCAGTGACACACTTACACATCGGCGGGCAGTGTCTTCCCAGGAGGAGCGAGCGTGGTGGCCACTGCGGAGCCCGAGACCTGCCTGTCGCTAGGGGACAGTGGGCCTGTGCAGGAGACACAACTCAGAGGGAGGTCCTGGGGACACAACTCAGAGCGAGGCAGCTCTGAGCTCAGAAGGAAGAGGAACATTCTCCTCCAGGGGATGAGGACGATGGGGAGGTAGTGAGCACCTCAACAACAGAGGCATTCAAGGGGGGCAAACTTCCGGTGAGGATGCAGAGGAACCAGCCATAAGGAAGAACCCAATGCCTCGGAGGGGCTCTACAAACAGCTCCTGTCTCCAGACCACAGAGACAACGGAGGTGTGGAGGAAGAGTGAGGAGAGAAAAGTCCTCTTCATGTCGGAGGTCACCTCCTGCCTTCCAGCGCTGACCCCCCGAGTTATGGGCCTTCCACTCTGAAGACCAGCCCTTGTATCTGCGTGGCAATGGAAACGTCCCTTCTCTAATTGCTTTTTTCCAAATACAGGCAGCAATTTGCAGTAACCAGAAGCTACTTCCATATGGGACAAGTAAAGCTCCGATGGGTTAAGCCAGAGCAAGGCACTCCCACCACAATGGCCTTGCTGTTCCAGGGCCTTCTCCACCATCCCATTCAATACAAGCACACGTCTGGCCTGGAGACTGAGGAGCCTGCATTCAAACCCGATCTCTGCCACCGTGAAGTTCAGAGAACAGGCAGAGATCAACTGCCCCCCGGTCCTTCAGCTGCCCACCATGGGGAGAAGGGGGGAAGTGGATCACCTCACAGCATCCCCCAAGTTCCAAAACACAGGACAGCAGGATGCTTCCCTACCAAGCCGGGAAGTAGAGAGATAGCAGCTGCACCAGACAGGACTGACCCTGTGTATGTGCCTTCTAAAGCTGTTGCCCCTGGTACCACCACAAAGCCAGGGACTCCCATCTGCTCACCCCAGTGTGGTTGGCTCCTAGCACAACACCTGGCACGTGGTGGACACCAAAACTATGTGGATGGATAAATGCCACAGAGTGGGCATTTAACTGGCCACTACCAGGTGAGTCTGTCTGATGAAATGACACGTGTCCTTTTAATCCAGTAAGCTTGGGTCTGAAACATCTCAGCCTCAGGGTTGGAGAAGGCAGCCTCCAGATTCCTTCCAGAACCTTCCACATACTATGGCCACATGCGTCCTCTGATCTGAGAATGGCACAGCTGTGAGGCCTGGGTGTCCTCAACAATTCTCTTTAAGTGTGAAGTGTGAGGATCTGGGTTTCCAGGCAAAGACGGACACTCAGACGCCATGGAGTTGGGCAGGGCAGTCCCCGCTTCCCGCCCATGCCACGCCTTCTAACGGACTTGTGCCTAAACCGTCATATTTCAAATCTCAGGGCTGCCTGGGAGAAATGAGTTCTACCAGGTTTTCTGCATTTTCCCCATTCAGGGTTGACAATGGCCATGGAGCGTGCTTGAGGCCCTCAGTACAAAGGGAGCGAAAATTCCGCTGCGCCATTTATGAGGCTGCACCACACATACGACCCGGAGCAGAAAGACTCATTGAAATCCAATAAAGATGAGGGGCGGGGGGAGGCTCCTCCGTTCCTGGAGGCCCACGGCATCTCCTTCCACACAATCTGCTTGGCTCCGCCATCGACTGAGGGGAAAACAAGCTGCCATTCTGACGCTCTTTGTCAAGAGCAACAAGATGGCAACTAAGGGGACTTCCTGGACTCGCCCTTCTCCCCCACATTCCTCGAGGCCTTCAAATTAAAGGCCTTCAGAAGTCTGAGGCAGCTGTGGTTTTCTTGGGAGGGAGCAGGGGGAGTAAAATTTATTTATAATAAAACACTGAAATAGAGCCGTGGACTTTTCTTCTAATGGAGACAATCACTGGCTGTTTTCCCTGAAAGGCTGGAAGACCTCGTACCTGCACAGAAGCCTCCATGTCAGGGCCGGCTGCGGCCACACAGGGCAGCCAGGGAGACGTGGAAGGCCCTCTCAGGGTCTCCCAAGGGCCTCACCCCGAACTTCAGAACAGAAGCCAGAGCTCTCTGTCAGTTCGGCATGTGGCCATGGAAGTTGGAAGGTTCTAGAAGGAGCCTATGTGTCAAGCCCTGTGCTGGACCTCGACGGACACCTCAAGGAACCTGCTATCTAGGAGGGCCAAGACGGCGTCACATGGAACTCACGTCAGTGCCGTTCGTAAACTCCAGTCATTGAAACTACCCGAGCGTTCACTAGGTGTACAGCCCGTGCAGTACTTTATACACATCACCTCTTTTAATCCTCACAGTAATGCTGTGGGGTGTATTCTGTACCTCAACCGTCCACATGAAGAAACGGAGAATGACTGAGATTAAGTTTCTCGTTCAAGCAGAGGAGCCCAGGTTCAAACCCAGCTCTGATTCCCAAATTCCCGAGATGATCCCAACCAACCAGTGGAGCAGGATTCCCTAAAAGCCCCAGGACAGATTCTTTGTCAGGAGAGCCAAATGGGGATGAGCTTGCTCCCTCCCTCCCTCCCGCAAAGCTGCCCTGAGCCCCTCCTCTGAACCCAGCACTCTAACCCTCATGATCTGAGGGAAGACGGGTGTGGAAAACAGCAGGCCTCCACCTGGAAGGAGAGCGAGGAGAGACGCCACCAATGGAATCCTCAACACAGAACCGAGACTGGAGAACCGCAGCCAGCCAGGAGGAAGCAGGCCTTCCCAGAGCCCTGCACAACACAGTGAACGGGCTGCAGGGAAGCCCTGCGTGAGGTCCATCTCTGGAAACAAGCGACTCCCGGCCATAAAGCCTGGAGTGCAAAATGGCACCTGAGAAGGTTCCCCTGCATAACCCACCACCGCGCTGGGCTCCCCCTGGGTTCTGTGAAAACAGGTGAGAGTGCGGGCGTGAGACCCCAGCCTGCACACAGCACAGAAGCACCCACTCCGCCACCCACCTGGCCCCCACACACCCCGGCAAGGGGTATTTTCACACCCCGCTCCAGAGAGGAGGAAATGAAGCTCACGCATCCTCACTCCTTGGCCTACAATCAGTAGAGATGGAAGCGGCCCGGGCGAGATTAACATCCCAGCCTGCCCCCACCTCGCGTAAGTAATTACACACTGGGTCAGGTCTGCAGTCCCTCCCTGCGGGTACCACGTCTGCAATCAGGGGAATGAAGGTGGGGCGTCTTGAAGGAGCAAAGGGCTGCCTGTCTCTGTGAACTCACATGAAATCCCAGGACTCCCTGTTTCCTCAGAAAACAGTTTCTAGACTTGTCACCTATAAATTGCCTGAATCTTTCTTTTTTAGAAGGTTTCCCCTTCCTTTGCTAATTGCTTCCACTGCCTTTTGCTCCATAAATTTAATTAACCTGCTATGTGACCTTGGGTTAGGCAAGCCGCCACCCCTCTCCAAACTCAGTTTCCTTCTCTGTAAAATGAGAGAGGGAACCTCTCGCAGCCCTGACAGCTCAACCATCCCAGGATTCCGTGACGGGGCTCAGGCTAATAAGCACGTGACCCTGATGTTCCTGGCTGCTCTGGCCTGGAGCTTCCCAGAGAGCACCTGGGCCATCCTGCTCTGACCGACCCCCGGCCCAGAGGTCCGTGGCGCTAGCTCTCAGGGCCTTGCGTTATCCTAGATGAAAAGACAGGACAGCTTAGCTTGGCACGGTCCTTCTGTCCCTGACGGACCCCCAAAGCTCAAATTTGCCTCTAGCATTTCAGCGGAGCTGCCAGTCCCTGGGTGTAAGAGAAACTCCAGATCAGGGGCTGGATCAAGAGCACAAGCGTGAGGCTGAAATTGTAATAATAATAACTGACATTTATATCACGCCTTTCATCCCCAAATCCCAAATTAATTAACTTTTTACGAGACATTTTTAAACTAGTGCCATTTAATAAAATTCTATTAGGAGAAGTCTTTTTTTTTCCCCCAGCCCTATATTTTTATTAACAGCCACCAAAAATATAATTTACAGCCAACCTAAAGCCAGTCAAGAGAGACAAGGAGTGGCTGATTCTGCCGGTGAGGAAGCAGGAGTTCTAGCACAGACCACGGGGGCTGACCCCCTGGCCTCACTGTTAGGGGTCTGGGTCCTCTGGGGCGGGGGGGATGGGGACTCTACAAGACTGACTCTCAGCCCCGTACCATTCATCTCATTTTTATTGATCACTTATACTCCGCAGCCGCTATGGGAGCCGTTGTGCATAAATCAAGCGCACAAAGCACTCTGGTCGGTGCATTCTTGGGGCGCACAACCTGATGGGGTAGAGAAACGTGAAACAGTGTCTCACTGGTGACTAGGTCACTGCAATTGTGCTAGGTGCTGAGAAGAGAGAGACCCTGCTCTTCCCCACCCCCCATCCCACAGCATCAAACAGGGAACATAATCTAGCCTGGAGCTGGGGACCCGGAGTGGGGGTGGCAGGAAAGACCTCCCTGAACTACTGATTTTTACCCTGAAAAAAAATGGCTTGGCGTAAGCTAGGCAAAACGTGGGGGGTAGAGGGAGGGGGCACAATCCAGGCAATGGGAACAGGATGTGTGAGCCCCAGAGGCTGGAAGCTGTGTGGCATGTCTGAGGAAGGAAAGGAAGGCCAGTCTGGCAGGGTCGGTGGAGGGGGGCGGGGGGGTGCAAGGTGGGGTCAGAGAGATGGTCAGGCTGGTGGAGCCCCATCCTGAGGAGAATGGAGAGCTGAGCAAGGCTCCAGCAGAGCAGATAAGTGATCAAATGTGTCGTTTAAATAACTGGGTCACAGCTGACCTGTATACTCTTTTGTCTGCAGAATATCACCTTCTGATGTGCACCTTTTCTATGTGCACTGTCCAATACGCTTGCCACCAGCCACGCGGGACGGCTGAGCATCGGACACGTGGCTCATCCACAGTGAGAAGTGCTGTGCGTGGAAAATAATACACCGATTTCGAACACGTGTGAAATTAAAAAAAACAGGTACGATGGATTAACTGAATTTTTATATTGGCTACATTGAAATGATAAACATTGGAGATACTGGGTTTGAGAACACATTAACATTAATTTCACCTGTTTCTTTTTTTTTTTTTTCTTTTTAACCGTGGCTACTAGAAAATTTCAGGTCACGTAGGTGGCTTGCATTCTACTTCTGCTGGACATCTCCGTGTTATGTATTTAAAAACAAAGGATTTGAAATAAAATTGATTCCTCTACTTTTGGGGGAAGATGAGCACTCGTGGCTATCGTGGCTAGGTTAAGCCCAAGAGTGTATATCCGTTTTTCAACGAACCAGGAGAGGAGGGTGGAAAGGGTAGGATTTCCACATGGGATCGGATCTGTGCAGGGCAGGGGAAGGGGCAAGAGGAGGCCAAAGTTCTAAGAGGCAAACCAGCCCCAACTATCACTGTCTCATTCCCCATCCCCATGAGTTAAAGGCGGGGGGGAGTTAATAGAAGAAACCCGAAAAACCCAAAACTCTTTTGACTCCCACTCCCTGTGTCACAGGGAAGCGAGGTCAGGGGAAGATCAAGGTTCTCCAGAGTCACCTGGACTCTTTTTCAGAATTCACAGCCAAGCTCCCTTTCCTGACATTGGCAATGGATGGGACAGTCCAGGCTAGGTCGGGGGGGCGGGGGCTAGGTCCCTCTTCATCCTCTAAACAGGTTTCACAAACAAGTGGCCTGGAATGGGTTTTTGAGGGGGGGGCGCTCACATTTTTTAAAAAAAAATTTTACAATTAGTTGCCATAATCTGAAATTTAGGAAATTTAACATAAAACTCCAGATTTAGAGCTTCTCTTTAAAGTTTTGTTTTTTTGTTTTTTTATGTGAGAGACAGCCAGCAAGAGAGGGAACACAGCAGGGGAGTGGGAAAGGAAGAAGCAGGCCCCCAGTGGAGGAGCCCAATGTGGGACTCGATCCCGGAACGCCAGGATCATGCCCTGAGCCGAAGGCAGACGCTTAACAACTGCGCTACCCAGGCGCCCCTAGAGCTTCTCTTCAAAAAAACAAAAACACAACAACAAAAAAAAACAGAAGATCTGGCCATGCTGGGCCTACCTTCTGACATGACCACAGGGGCTCCCGGTCCTACTGCACGCAGGTCCACACCCTGCCCCATTGCACCTGCATTCTTGCCGATACCAAGCTGCTGAGCACATCACACGTGCTTTGGAACCTCTGGACGTCATGCGGTAACTGTTGTCTGGAATACCCTTCCCTCTCACGTCCGTGGTCAGCTCCTTATCTGACACTGTTCTCCCAGCCTCAGGCTCTTCCGAACCCTCCGGTTCTCCTGGGGGGCGGGGGGGGGCAGAGTTTGCGCTTACCATACACTACTGCAATTAATTCATGCCCATCTCGCTTCCTCCACAGGATGCCGAGCCATTTGAGGGCAAGGATCACATCCTGCCTTGCTCCCCTGTCCCATTGGCGCCAGGCAGAAAAGACGCTCAAGAATGTTTGCTTTTGCGAACCATGCCAAGAGGAGTGAATACATGTTGGAAAAAATCACACCCTACCCTTGCCTCCTCCCCAGTCGAATTTCTTCTGGTGATGTTTCTAGATACGGTTCTGGGACAGTCGTCAACCTGGTGAAACCAACCTAGAACTAAACAAATTATACTTTCACCAATTACCTTACAGGCCAAAAAAGTCATTAGAAGTTGAAAATTACATGGAGTCTGGAGTGACTTTGAACCCATGTAACCACCCTAAATAGCTCTTTCTGTTGAGCAAACAAGAATTTCTTGATTGCCCTTTTTGAAGTTGCCAGGGCCCTGTCTTGTTGCTATTAAAATGAAGTTTCACAATGGTCCTAAACCAGTTCTTCCCGTTTTCTTGAAAGAATGGACTGTCATTCAGCTACAAATAAAATCTTTAATAAAACAGCAAATGGAAGGGGACCTGCCCAGCAAAGGGAGAAGCAATCATTTCTCCGTGTTGGAAAAATGGAGCACTGACTCACCGACTGTTCCGCAAGCATTTCCTGAGCGACTACTACACGGGAGACCCGGCGATGCACGGGTGAGCACAGCCCAGCAGAGCAGCAAGAGTCACAAAGGACACATCAGACGGCACGCGGGATCACGCATGAGGGCATTTGACTTCCCAGTTACGCCATCGACACGAGCACAGGGATGCAAGTGTTCCAGTCCATTCTCCTCTTTAGCAAGTGAAAGGCTTTTTGAACCCCTGGGACATCAATCAGGAAGACAAAATACAACGGAAAACAGAAGAGACTTAAGATTCGGACGTTGTGAGAAATGATCTTGCAAGCCATTCCTCTGTGTGATATTAAAAAAAAAAAAGGATAACTGTACCTAAAAACTTATCAAGCTCCATCATCTTGAGAAGGGAGAATGAGGTCTGGCTGGACATCCCACTCAAGAGCCCACCCCTTCTCCTCCGTCTCTGATACCTCCAAGGGTTACAGAAAGAGAAGCTCCCATTCCTGATGACTTACTCCAAGCCAGACACTGGGCGACGCGTTCTGCTACCTGTTTACCTCATCTCCCAAACACCCCATGGGCAGGAGCAGTTCTCATGTGCCTCTTCCAGATGGCTTGGAGGAGGTCATCCAGCTGTCCAGCTGCACGTGCATCCCACACAATCTGGTCGCCATGGCCTCAGTGGATACCCACATTGACCTGATATTCACTCATCTCTCCAGAGCCAAGAACAGAAATAAAGGCTGGAGTCCTCGGAGCACAAGATCCAAGTGCTGAGGAGGAGAAACGAAACAAGACACCCAGACACACCCTGATCCCATTTCCTAGCTCCAGAACTAAGAGGAATCCTAAATGCTCCCACAGAGGGGAAAAACACCCGTGGCAGAGCAGCAAGACGGTCTAGCCTTATACTGCTAATCTGCAAGGGCCAGAAGAATGCAGAAGTGACAAGGCTCTGAGAAAATGGGCCTTGAACCTAGAACCCAACTGCAAACCAACCCAACATTCAAGTGTGAGGAAAAGCAAGGACCTCTTCAAGATACACACATTCTACTGCCACCCCAGCACCTTTTCTGAAAAACATTAAGGAAAATGAATATAAAGACGACTTGCAAGAGAATTTAAAAAGGAAGAGAAAGAAACCCAACAAAACAGAGAGACGTCTAAACAGGGAACACAGAGCTGTGAAGCTCCAGGCAGCTCTTACGAAATACCCAAAAACAGAATGCATATTTCCTTAAGCTGGAAATATCATATTAACCAAGAACGGCTTATGAAGAGAAGAGGATAAGGAATGTATAAGTGCATTTAAGGGCCAAATATTTGGGGGAGGAGGGGGGAGGATGGGG
>NC_048224.1:41147864-41156485 GCF_002007445.2 Ailuropoda melanoleuca | reverse complement strand
GAGGGGCTTGGGGGTAATTAGAGATACTAATTAATTCCTGCCCACGCTTAAATGTGTGTTAAAAATTTAAGTATAAGAAATGACAAATAAGGTCATGACTTCTAAATCAAAAGGGGGAGGGGGCAAACAGCAGAAGCAGAATTAAAAAAATAGAAATAAGGAAAAGGGATAACTAAAGAAAACTTCAGCGATCCAACAGTAAGAAGAAAAAGATGTCACGGAAAACCAAAAGCAAAATAAGGTGGCAGAAAGAAGCTGAAACTTAGGGGCACCTGGGTGGCTCAGTCGGTTAAGCATCTGGCTCCCTGCTCAGTGGGGAGTCTGCTTCTCCCTCTCCCCTCCTCCCTGCTTGTGTTCTCACTTTCTCTCAAATTAATTAATTTTTAAAAAAGAAGTTGAAACTTAGGGCGCCTATGTGGCTCAGTCGGTTAAGCATCTGCCTTCGGCTCAGGTCATGATCCCAGGGTCCTGGGATTGAGTCCCGCATTGGGCTCCCTGTTCCGCAAGAAACCACTTCCCCCTCTCCCTCTGACTCTCTCTCTCTCTCTCTCTCATGAATAAAATCTTAAAAAAAAAAAAAAGAGGTTGAAACTTAAACAAGCAATCACAGTAAATATGGGTGGTATATAAATCCCCCCATTAAAAACCAGGGTATCACAAATAGGAGTGGGGGAGGGGGGAATGCAGGGTAGGCCAGGAGCTGAAACAAAGAGACCCAGAAAGGCTAAAAGCAGAAGGAAGAAGATGCAAGATGTTACCAATGAGGAAGATGGACAGTGGACATGTGGGAGCTCTCTGTTATTGATCTGCAACTCTGCTCCCTGTGAAGTCTTGAACTGTTTCAAAACAAAGTTTCTCTTTTTTTTAAAGATTTTATTTATTTATTCATTCATTTATTTATGGAGGAGGGGAGAGAGAAAATATGAGGAGGGAGGGGCAGAGGGGAGGGAGAGACAGAACCTCAAGGAGACCCACACTGAGCACAGAACCCAATGTGGGCTCAATCTCACGACCCTAAGATCATGACCTGAGCTGAAACTAAGAGCTGGACGCTTAACTGACTAAGCCACCCAGGCGCCCCTCAAAACAGCAAGTTTTTCAAAAAACAAGGGATTCACAAAATGACACCAAGGCACATGTCAATAAAAAGCAGAAATGGCAACAGACTTCAAGAAAAAAAAGTAAGAGAGAACTACAAAGGACAAAAAGTTTAATGGATATAAAATTCAACCATCAGAAGGATAAGCAGTAATGACCTTTCACATAGCCCTAAAATACACAGAGCAAAAATTGCTGAAAATACAAAGAGAAATAGAAAAAAAAAAACTGGTTATAAGAGGAGACTGCAGGATACTTCCCCAAAATGGACAGGTCATGAGGATTTAAAAAAAAATAATAAAAAGTAAGAAAGAAAAAGAAAAAGAGAGGCAATAAAGGACTTGAAAAACACAATCTGCCAATTTGAAATATTTTTATATGTACTTATAAGACAATGCACATCTTTTCAAAAATCCATGGAACAATCACAAACTGATCACGTGATTGGCCACAAAGAAAACCTCAATAATTTTTTTAAATTAGAAATTACACAGGCCATATTCTCTGACCACGAAGCAATAAAACTAAAAATTAAACAGAAAGAACCGCAAAAAGTTTAACCACTTGGAAATGTAACCCAAAGGTTATTTAGAGTAGTATTTTTTTTTAAGAAATTAAAACAAACTGCAGACTGTTTAAAAAAATGAACAATGAAAGCACTATATAGCAAAACCCATGGGATACTTCCAAAGCAGTCACTCAAAAAAGGAAGAAAAAAATCAAAATAAACCGAAAGTAGAAAATGAGCAAAAATAATGAGAAGCTAAAGAAACAGAAACAAAAGACCAGATAATAAAAGAGCAAGTCCTTTGAAACTACTAATAAAACAGCCAAGCCTACCCCTCTACACCCATGTGCCCAGCCAAGAAAATTAAAAATAAATTTAAAGTATTAAGAAATGAAAAGATGGCTATAAACTACAGAATCAGAAGGGACAAAGGGAAGGAGGCAGAAAGGAATACTTTATATATTTTAAATTTTATATTTATTTTTAACGCATACAAAATAAATCGGTTACTAAATAATAAAAATTACCCAAAACTGACTCAAGAGGAAATAGAAAACCTGACTAGATCAATAATCAGAGGAAGAAATCTGAATTATAAAGTTACTGGGAATATTCAAATAATTTTACTGGCAAATTCTACAAATCCTCAATAAACAGATTACATCTATGTTCTCTAAATTGTTGGGGGGAGGGGAGCATTTAATTCTTGCTACGAAGCCAACATACTTGTCCTATTAACACTGGGTGAGGATAGGGACACCTGGGTGGCTCAGTTGGTTAAGCACCTGCCTTTGGCTCAGGTCATGATCCCAGGGTCCTGGGACTGAGTCCCACATAAGGCTCCTTGATCAGTGGGAAGCCTGCTTCTCCCCCTGCCTGCTGCTCCCCCTGCCTGTGTGCATGCATGCTCTCTCTCTCTCTCCCTCTGACAAATAAATAAATAAACTCCTAAAAAAAAAAAAAAACTGGGTAAGGATAATTTAAAAGATAGAAAACTGTAGATAAATTTTATGTAAATATAGATGCAAAATTCCTACATCAATGTTAGCAAATAAGAGGTGGCACTAAATTACAAAAGTAATCAACTCCAAAAATAAACATCAACCTACATCTTCTGGGCACTGTGAGGTTAAAAAAAAAATTATATAACTTACTAGGAATTTTTTCAAACCTCTGTAAAGGGTTCTCTCTCAAAACCTCTCCTCAATCTTAATATAATGCTATACCCCACTTAAAGTTAGGAATGATCAAGAATGCTCAATGTCATTACCATATCACTCAAAATTATTCTGGAAATCTTAGCCGATGTAGAAAGAATGGAAAAAAGTGGGGCGCCTGGGTGGCGCAGTTGTTAAGCATCTGCCTTCGGCTCAGGGCGAGATCCTGGTGTTCTGGGATCGAGCCCCGCATCAGGCTCCTCCTCTAGGAGCCTGCTTCTCCCTCTCCCACTCCCCCTGCTTGTGTTCCCTCTCTCACTGGCTGTCTCTCTCTGTCAAATAAGTAAATAAAATCTTTTAAAAAAAGAAAGAATGGAAAAAAGAAAAAAGAAGTAGAATTACTGGAAGAGACAAACCTGTTATTCTTTGCAGATATGATTATCTACATTAAAAACTCCAAGAGAATCAACTGAAAAACTATTAAAAGAGAATTCAGCAAAGCAGATATAGGATGAATACATCCATGGCTTTCCTACACACCAATAGTAATCAGTTAGAAAACGTAATGGGAGGAAGAATCCCATTCCCCTGAGCAACACAAGTCATAAAACACCAAGAAGAAACCTAATATAGTAAGAAAGTATAGTAATTAAAACAGCTGGAAAAATGGCACAGAATTAAGTAAACTGTCCAATTTAAGACAATAAGGTGTCCAGAGGCAGACCCATGTATACCTGAGCATTCAGAAAACTGTAAATGTGTCATTTCGGATCAGTAGGGAAAGGACAGACGTATTCAGTAAATAACAGTGCCTTGTGATTTGATGCACTGAGAAGGCCAGAGCATCATTCTGAGTATTCCTGCAAAAAATACGCTTAACCTGTACCTACTCATAAGGAAACACCAGAGAGACCCAAAGGGAGGGTCATTCTATAAAATAACTGGCCCACACTCAAGAAAAAAAGACAAAGAGAAAAAAAGTCAAGGTCATAAACGACAAACACGGAAGAACTAATTCAGATGCAGAGACTAAAGAGAAAGAACAAGTGAATGCAGCTAGTGATCCAGGGTTTTCTCTTCTTATAAAGAACATTACTGGGACAGATGGTGAAACAGGAATAACGTCTGTAGATGCGCTAATAGTATTCATCCGTGTGGAGCTCCTGATTCTGACCACTGCACTGTGGTTACGTAAGTGAACGTCCTTGTTTTTAGGGAATACATTCTGAAGTATGGAGGGGTAAAGGAATAGCATACTTGCAATTTTGTCTCAAATGGTTTAGGAAAGGAATTACACAGAAAGAGCTGTCTCTATATACACAACTAAGTGTTGCTGGGGGCAGGAAAGAGGAAGGGAATGTGGAAAATGTTATCATTTGGGGAATCAGGGTGAACGTGATATAGGAATTCTTTGTACTATTCTTACAACTTCTCTGTAAGCCTGAAATTATGTCAAAATAAGTTTTTAAAAAGGAAAATGTGAGTTGCAAGATCCCTTGGGACAGCTGTGGTTTCATCCATATATAGCATTATTAGAAAACATGTCTCAGAATTATAAACACCAAATTCTGGATTGTTGTTACCTCTGGAGGGGGAGGAGACTGAGCCTGGGGAAGGGGATTTCAACCCTCTGTAAAGTTTTATTTAGTAAGATCAGATGTGGCAAAAACGAATACATAAAATTTATAAATAAGAGTCAGACACCTGGAAAAATACACAAAAATAAATGCCAGATGGATTAAATAGCTAAATAGGAAAGAAAAACACTCAAAAAATACTAATATGAAAGAATTTTTAAAGTAATATTAGAAGAGATATTTCTAAGCATCTTCAGAAAACAGAAAGTAAAACAATGACAAAAAATATTATTTACTAATATGCCAGGTTCTGTTCCAAGCATTTTATATACATAGTATCTCAACTGATCCTTGTAACAACCCAGTGATACATAGGTTCTATTACTCCCAGTACGTAGATGAGATTCACAAAGAACCTTTAGTCATAGGCCTAAGACACCTCCCAGACTCCAAGTTTGGCACTAATCCCCATCCTTCTATGCTGCTTATGACAGAAAGTACCCAGTTCTTTGAAACTTCCACAGAGCAAACAGAAAATAATCTATGAGCATCCAGATTCTAGAAGGTTCTAGAAGATTCCCACTTGCTCTTTCAATAAATATTTACTACTCATTTAAAAAAAATCTTTTTTTGGCACCATAGTAGACACTTCACTTATTTATTCCTCATGCCATCACGAGTAGCTTTCTCTATACCTATTTTCAAGCTGAGATAACAGAAGCTTAGTCCCCCTGGGGGCGGGGGGTGAGTTACTCAAGGTAGCAGCTGGGTCAGGCTGAGCTGGGATTTGAACCCCGAGCCTGGTCTCTCACCACGAAGCTGCAACACCTTTTCTACTGTGTGCTCAACGTGCCAAGCTCTGCAAGAAGCTTCCCTGGGAGCAGGAGAAAGATCCCACTTTGTGGTTGTAAGCCAACAACCTCCTCCCCTGGGACGTGGGAAAGAACAGGCCCAATCGGTTTTCTGCTGCAGCAGCTGGCCCTCCAGGTGACGGCGTGCACAGAGCTGCAAGAATGAATGTGATCCATGAAGCAAACATTTGTTGAGCAGCTATTATGTGCCAGGTCCTGGGGACACAGTGGGGAATAACAGAAAATTTCATCCCATCCTCAAAGAGCCTGCAGTCCAGAGAACTGAATATCCAAGCCATCCCAGCTAAGGATGAAACCAATTTAGACTGGGGATAGGGGAAGAAGGGAGTTAAGGAGGCTTCACAGAGGCCCCCCTTCACCCCTTCTTTCTTCAGAAGCAACAGAGGCCCAGAAAAAATTATTTGTTCAAAGGTCACACAGCCAGGAAGTAGAGCTCAAATTCAAGGTTTCTAATGCCAGTCCGGGGGTGGCACTCCTTCTCTGGGGTGAAGCCACACAAAGACACACTCAGGGCACAGCGCTAGGTGTTCCCAGGGCCAGGTAGAGAGCAGGCGTCCCTGTGAATAATTCTCATCCCAATGCAGACTCATGGGAAGCTGGCCAGCAGGCACTGGCTTGGCCTCTCCTGGACCTGCCCCTTGACTGGGGGGCTCCCACTCTGGTTCCTAAAATGGCACGCTAAACCTTGGCCAGGCGCTCTACTCAGTGAGCCTGTTGCAGGGGGCCAGAGTGTAGTCTGGGACGAAGGGTCGCTCTGCTTCCACAGGGGCACTGGCCTAAAAGGTCAGAGCAGCAGCCCCTGCCAGTCTCTGGGTCCCAGAGCCTGAGCCACACAGAGCAGCTTCCCGGCAGGCAGGGGAGCTGGCCATGGCCCCCACCAGCTACAGGGCCTCCAGCTGGACCACCCGCACTCCCTGTCATCCCTGACCCGCCCACCAGCCCGGTGGCCATTCATAAACTCAGGCCCTGGGTCTAGGGCCAACTTGGGGAGGGCTCCTGACCATCATTCAACCGCTGTGAGACCTGTTCTCCTCCTCAGCCTGCCACAGCTCCTTCACAGAGCTGCCGTGGCAAATGAGCTTAGAAAGCATAAAGGGCTGTACAAATAGGATACCCCGGCAGCCCCCAGCCTCTCCATGCTGCGGCCAAGGCCAAGCATGTCCTCGGGCGCAAGGTCTCCCTGACTCCTCACGTCTGCCTGGAACACACACAGCTCAGGAATTAGCGTAATCCAGCTTGTCTCGTGATCTACCCCTTCACTCTGTGCCTAAAGACTGGTGCTTAACCAACAGGCCAGAAGGCACATGACCAAAAGGATGTATCCCCTTCCAAGAGCTCCTGGGAGGCTGTGTTCTCATTCCAGCAATCGCATTTGGGGGAACACATCTGCAAATCCTCCTTCTCATTTAAGGATGGTTCTGCTTTGGTACAAAGAGCTACCCGTCTTTGGGTGCTTACCATAAACCACGCCTGGGCTCAAGCATGCTCCGCGCATTCTGCCCATTTAATGCCTGCAGTCGATGGAGCAGGCTGGCGCCATCATCTTGCTCACTTTTCAGACACCGAGGAGTCCCCTGCCCCATGGCAAACACTGGTGGCAGAGCAGAGCCTGGGGTGGGCTTCCCCGGCCTGGGGGTGTGCTCCCCACTACTCTGCCACCTCCGGAGCGTTTCTCCTCTAGCCTCCCTTGAAAATGAGAGCAGTGCTGAGGCACAAGGCCCAGGCAACCCCCTTCACCAGCCCCCCTGTGGCATCAGCTGCAGACATCGCACGCTGAAGAGTTTAGCCCCCCGTTCACTGTCCTTCCCTCCACCGTGACTCTGTCTTCACTTTCGGCAATATGAACAGCTCGTGTGACCCTGGCCACTCAGTTCTTTAATCTCCTTCCTGCCAGTGGCCTTCCTGTCACCCCCCCGACACACACACACACACACCAGTTCCACCACCCAGTCTCATGTTCACACCTGGACCCTGCCCTCGCCAAGGACCCACCACCCCAACAATCTCAATCTTGAGTACCCTGGAACCTTCCACCATGCCTGCCCCAGTGGGCCCTCCAACCCAGCACCCCAGCTTCCCCTCCCACCGCCCCCCACTGCTATCCTACTTCAGCTGAGACCAGCCCCATTGCCATCCCCCCCCCCCACCGCCCCAGTGTCATCTGTCAACTCCCCAGCTCCGCTATCCTTTCACTCCCTGGCAAAACCCCAAGTCAACTCCTTGCCTACCCTGCGCTGGAGGAACGTATGCTACCGCGTGGATTGTCTCACTTTAAATTTATGACCACAAACCTCAAGTGGGCCCTTAGTACAGCCCAACATTTCCCTCCTCAATTCGCTCTCCTAGATGAGTATTTGAGACTTTCCCTTTTCGCCTCAAACCTCAAACAACCTGCTCTCTGCTGACAGCTACTTTCCCTGAGAAAATACAAGTGAAGAGAAGAAAGAACTGACCCTCTCCCCGGCCCTACACACACCCCAAATCCAACAGGTTACTCCTGTTGTACCGAGTCCCTCTTCCTGCCGGTCACACTGCCCAACTGTACCCGCCCCCCGAGCCCATGCCCCAGGAGGATGCTGGGCCCCACCCCCTCTTCCCAGCCCGAGGTCACTGTTCTGGAAAGTCCCCTCCCTCTCCCCTGCCAACACCGCTTTCCCTCCGCTGCTGCATCCTTCCCAGGACAAGAACGGGAGGCTGCGCCAGCCCAGGGACAGGGCTCCGTCCACACCTGTCCATGCTTGAGGTCCCCTCCAAGCCACCATTCTGATTCCCCTCCACTCCAGATGGCCACCCCTGTTCCCGAACAGCACAAAGTCACTCTCCCCAAGGTCACCAGCAACCCACCCTCCTGCTGCCATACCCCGTGGGCAATCCTCCACCATCACCGTGGTCAACACGCTTGATCTCGCCTTCCTTCCCGAAACTCCCTCCTTCTGGTTTTGAAGACCCCTCACCTCCTGCTCCCCTCCCACTGTGGCCCCATCTCTTGGCTGGATGTCCTGTCTCTTCCCGAGTCAGAGGCTTGCTCTGGGACCCCTGTCTACCCACACGTACATCCGAGGTGACCACAGCGAGTCCCAGAGTGGAATGCCATCTACGGGCTGATGATTCACTGACTTCGTCTACTCCAGCCTGGCCTCTGATACCCAACTTCCTACTTCTCTCAGAGGCGTCTAACTTCGCATGTGTAAAGGTTCCCATTTCCCACCCACCCCACCAGCACCCATTTCTCCCCGGGCCTCCGCCCCATCTGGTAGAGGTGCCACCAGGGCTCCGGCCAGCATCCGGGCTGTAGCCCCAACTCCTGCCGCCTTCCCCACACTCTCCATTCAAACCAGCAATAGGTCGCTGGGTGGCAGTGACCCTGACACTCACCTCACATCTGATCCCACCCACCCTCCCACCCCCG
>NC_048224.1:41090497-41147740 GCF_002007445.2 Ailuropoda melanoleuca | reverse complement strand
CCCGCCATCTCTCCTTCACCTCCCCCGCCCTCTCCTCCCAGCCAGCATCACCTCTCCTCTCCCCTGGACTACCCCAACCAGCTCTTTCATTATTTTTCTCCTTAGCAGCCGGGATCCTTTAAAAATATCAATCAGTTCTGGTCAACACCCCTGTACACAACCTTCTAAAATCCTCCCCCGTTCCCAGAGCCCTCCAAGACCTTCCAGGACCTAGTCTGTCTCATCTCACTTTGCCCTTCACTTCCCCCTTCCAGCCACCCCGGCCTTTTACTATTCCAACACATCAAGTCCATTCCTACCCCAGGGCCTTTGCTCTCACAATTCCCTCCACCTAAAATGCCTTTCCCTTTCCCCACCAAGCACAAGACAGGTTTCCTCATTTCATTCCAGCCTCTGTCTGTCAGTGGCCGTTTCTGAGTTCCAATCTCAAACAGCCCTCCAGCCCATTCCCTGTCTTTGACCACTATATCCCAAGCGCGTTTCCTTTATCTTCATGGCACTTAACATGACCTAAATTCCATTACTTATCTAGTTGCTCAGCCCCTGTGAAGGCAGGGGCCTTCTCTTACTCACTACTGTATTCCCAAGGCCCACAACAGTTCCTGGCCCATAGTAGGCAATCTGTAAATACGTGTTGAAGAAATGAATCCACAAACGAACAAACCAATCACTACACTAACTAGCTTTCCATCTGCCGGGGAGTGCAAACAGCACAGTCCAAGAGAAATGGAATATGAATCCTATCTGTGATTTTATACCTTCTAGTAGCCTCATTTTAAAAAGCAAATTTAATTTTATTAATATATTTTTTACATAACACAACACACCCGAAATGTTATTTCAACATATAAATATTGAGAGAATTACTAATGGCGTATTTTACTCTTTCCTATCAAGTCTTTGAAACCTGCTGTGTATTTTACACTTACAGCAGGTCTCAACTTGGACTAGCTACAGTTCCAGGGCTCAACGCCACCTGTGGTGAGGGACTATTGTACCAGCCAGCACAGATCTAAAACATGAATCTGACCAGGCAGCTCGTGAACCCCAACCATGCCCTCACACCTCACCGCTCTCAGGATAAAGTCCCAACTCCTCCACCGGGCCTGAAAAGCCTCCGCGGACCTGCCTGCTGAGCTCTCAACAGCTCCCGGGCTCGAGAGCATCCTCAAATCTCTGAATGTGCCAACTGCTCACCTGCCCCTGAGCCTTCTGCCTCAAAGGCTCCTTCCCTATGCATCTGAAGACCCCCTCCTCAATCTACAACACCCCTTCGGCCAGCACGCCTTTACTGATGCCCTAAGCTTGGGAGCAGTGCCTTCCTCTGGGCTCCCACCTGCCCATCTCCCCAAACTGTGTGCTCCCCTAGGGCAGGGACTGCCTTGGTCATCAGCGCTGAGCACACCGTAGGTGCTCTGTAATTACCTGCTGAATTAATGAGTAAAGAAGGCTCCCCTCCCCTCCCCATCAGGCCATAACCCATCCCCACTTCTGCTCACTCTCTCTCTGTCTCCCTGCCCTTACTCACTAAACAAAAATAGACACAGTTCTGTTCCCAACTCTGCAACCTTCCCTATTCCTTCCAAATCCAATCATTTTCCTTGAATTTTATCCTAGGAGAGCAAAATTCCATACTTCCCCCAGGATTCTGTACTGGGGGAAATGACAACCGTGCATTTTTTTTTTTTTTAGAAAATTTTATTTATTTATTCATGAGAGACAGAGAGAGAGAGAGGCAGAGGGAGAGGGAGAAGCAGGCTCCCCGCGAAGCAGGGAGCCCAATGCGGAACTCAATCCCAGGATCCTGGGATCATGACCTGAGCCGAAGGCAGGCACTTAACCGACTGAGCCACATGTCACAAGAGAAAGACAAGAAGTCTGCGCAAGGAAGCAAGGCTCAGAGCCTTCTCTGCTTGTGGACACCTTCAGGTCACGCTTTGATGGGCAGAAATGTAGACATGTTCTTGCACTCACCTAACTCACCCGACAAACACTCCGAGCATTTCTTCTTTGCAGGCACCACGCCAGGTGCTGGAAAACAGGGCGGAAACTACACCTGAGTTTATTTCCCTAAAATGGCAATAATTTCTTGTCCATATAAGGACCAACCTGCTGCTTTTGAACAGGCTTCGAAGAGAAGAGAAAAGGATACCCCCGAACCTAGAGTTCACCACCATACTCGGTGCATGTCCAAAATTATAAGCATTTTTCAAGGAGCTCGCAAATAGAACTGAGCTAATGGCTTAAGCTAACTGTAGCTTTAAATGTATAAACCTTATGAGCAAACAAAACATGTACGATGCTTTTCCTCCCCCTAAATAACTTAAGTGATATCCTATTTAAGAAAATAAACAAAAGATAACCCTGACATATAGTTCCATTTCCACCCCCCCCAATTTTGTTTTCCAAAAGGAAGGCAGTTTCCCCAAGTTTTGGCTTCAGAACCTACAGAGAGCACGTAACACTGGGTGTCCTCTGCAAACAAGGATGAATGAATGAAGACCACTGGTTTACCCCACCCACACGTAGAAGCCCCCGTGAGCCAGGCCTGGTATCAGAGGAAATGCTTTTTTTTTTTTTTTTTAAANTTTTAAACACTCATCCTGGGAAGAAAAGTCCAAGATAAACACACTCTGGGTCACTGGTTATTCATTTGCCCTCACATGACTGCCATTCCCACTGTTCCTACTAGGAAGCCATTTTATTATTTAACCGCATCAACAAAGACAAAGTTGGCATCTGGAAATACTCCCATAAAACACACTCATTACAGAATCACTCCCTCATCTCTGGTGAAACATCCACTCAGGGTGGTGTTATTCTCCGAAGAGCACAGAGCGCTGGATAAGCTTCCACCCCCCCCCACCCCACTGTAGAGCTGGGAAAACTGAGGCCCAGAGAGCACAGCTTTGACCTGGATGCAAGACATCTGGCCCGGCTTGGTTCACTCATTCTGTCCGTGTCCCCCCCCACCCCGTGAGAGGCAAGAGTACCACACATCACAGACTGTGGCCAGCCTGGCCAGGCCAAGCAGGGCCAAGCAGGAAGGGAGAAGGCAGCAAGCATGATGATATGCCCAGACCCTGGCTGCACCCCCATCTCCTGGAGAACTGAAGGGTGCCAAGAGCCCCCCAGCACCATCAGGAAAGAAGAGAATGCCAAAATCCACCCAGTGAGGCCTTCTGGTTTCAGCTCTCATATGCAAAGGGAACAAAAGTCACCACTCCAGTTCTCACAACAAGAAAAGAGCTAAAGAAACTGCAAATCAACTTTTCTTTCATTGGAGAACCAAGGTCACAGAGCAAAACCAGTGAAAACCAGAGCGAGGCAAACACAGAGAAACAGAGCTTACTGGGGACTAGGGCAGAGACGCTGGAGCTTGTAAGCTAGTCAGCTAGTGATGGGTAGGAACACTTAAACTGTAACTGCTTGGTGCCAGAAGCGTGGCATGGACTAGCTGGAGAGTTACCCGCTCCTCGGGACCCAGTCTTAAGGGAGCCACCATGCTCTGGGAAAACCCAGCAGGTCTGGGCTTCCGTGTGGAGGGGTGGAGGGGGAGAGGGGAAAGCAACCAGTTCGAAAGAGCACAGAGCTTTCTGTCCTCGAGAACAAAAGCCTGTCCTCAAGAGCGAACACTTTATCATAGGCTTATCTGAGCTGGGGGAGAAGTACCTGGACACCTGTCCTTGGAGCCTTCCCTGTCTCACATAAAGGGGGAGGGTGGGGGGAAAGGAAAGGCTCAGAAATACTTCCACAAGTCACATCCCAGGGATTCAAGCCCTCAGAAAAACCCTGAGTCGTCATCCTAAGAGTACAGACCAACTTCTCTCCCTGATATTCCAGCACCACGCCGGAAAGACTGGAGCCTAACCACAGTGCCTTACCACTGAGAGCTGCATGACACGCATTCTACTGAAGAAGGGGTTCTTAGGGAAACCCCAAGACAACAGGAAAATGGAGGACCAGGAGGCAGCTGAAGCCCCCAACACCTATACCCATAGCTGCTTGACGTATGTTAAACGTGGCCCAGGCATGTAACAGCCACAGACACGACGCTTCACAGTGAGATCCTCACAGCCTCAGTTCTACTGCTAATTTCATGTCTGGCTTTCAACAAAAACTTAGCAGACATGCTAAAAGGCAAGAAGAAAACAAAAACAAAACCACAGTCTGGAGAGATGAAGCAAGCGTCACAACCAGACTCAGGTATGACACAGATTCTGGAACATGACTTAAAATAACTGTGATTAATAGAGTAAGGGCCCTAATGGAAAAATCAGACAACATGCAAGAACAGATGGGTAGCATATGTGAGAGATGGAAACTCTAAGGGGAAAAAAAAAAAAAAAAGAGGAAATTCTAGAAGTCAAATACGCAGCAACAGAAATGAAGAATGCTCTTGATGGGCTCCTCAGCAGGCTGACCACAGCACAGGAGAGAATCACTGAGTAGGAAGACAGGTCAACAGAACTACCCAGAAATACAGGGAGATTAAAGAATGAGAGGATATGAGCTTCTGGTTTCTGCTTCGACATGCAAAGAGCTTGGAGGCCATCGCGCCCATCCTCACCACAAGAAACACACGGGACCAACCGAAAATCAACCAAATGCATTAGGTCCATAAGACCTGAGGCCACAGGGAAAACCACTGCACCCAAAACTGCAAAGGAGGGTGACTGAAGAGACTCGCCATGAGCTGAAGCTACCCCGGGAGCCAGCGACTGCAGGAACACTTGGGGCAATTGCTAGAGACTGAGCTTGAGAGAAGAGGAACCCCCTCTCTCCTGAGTCTTACCTCTGGGAGCCTCAGCAGCTTCTCAGGGTTTTAGGAGAGAAATATCCACCCCCACCCCCCACCCCCGCTCCAGAGGGAGCGGGGAGAGAAAGTAAAGACTTTGAAACGCACCCAGAGTACTCTGTTCTATTCCACAAAGGCCTGCCCTCATGGGAGACGATTTACCAGAGTCTAACCAAAAGGGGGGAAAACAGAAAATCTGAGAAGCACTTATGAACGTCAAAATGCAGGGACACAGGCCCACGAAAACACTCAGAACTCATCATCAAATTCTAAAATGCTTCGCGGACACCAACGGCTACAGAAAATGTTAACACAGCATAACTCCTTGTCAGATAAACATAAAACCTTGAAGGAAATGATTACCTCGGTTCCTATTACTAGATGTATCATCTGGGGCTTCCAAATTTCAAAAACCTAGAAGGCAAGCAAAAAGGCAAACAACCCAGTCTGAAGAGACACAGCAGCATCACAACCAGACTCGGGCAGGACGCAGATTTTAGAATTATCAAGCCAGAAACTTAAAATAACTATGATATGCTAATGGAAAGGTGAACAAAATGCAAAAACAGATAGTAATGTAAGCAGAGGGATGGAAACTCCAGTTAGAACAGGTGTACAATTATAAAAAGGTGTAACAGATACCTAATGGGAATACCAGAAAGAGGGAGGAGAAAAAAAGGAACAGAAGAAATACCTGCAGTAGTAATGGCTGAGAACTGTCCAAAGTTAATGACTAACACCAAACCACAGATCCAGGAAGCTCAGAGAGCCCCAAGCAGAATAACCAAAAAAATTACACACATATTTTCAAGCTGCAGAAAAATCAAAGACAAAGAGGAAATCTGACAAAGCTAGAGCAAGGGGGGAAAAGTTTACCTACAGAGGAACAAGGATAAGAACTACATTAGATTTCTCTTCAAAAACCATGCAAGCAAGAAGACAGTGGAACAAAATATTTGAAGTGCTCGAAGAAAAGAAAAAAACACCAGCCCAGAAATCTATATCCAGTCACGTTCTCCTTCAAACATGAAGGAGAAAGAAATATGAAATTTGAGGTAATTGGTTACCAGTAGAACTGGCCTGCAAGAAATGTAAAAGTTCTTCAGGAAGAAGGAAAATGACATAGATCAGAAATTCGACCTACATTAGGAAATGAATAGTATTGGAGATGGAAATAATGAAAGTAAAGTGAAATCCTCTGTGTTTATCCTTAATTCACTTAACAGATAACAGCATATTCAAAATAGTAATAGCAACAATATACTAGGTGATCACAGCTTATAGGTAAGTGAAATGAGTTGACAGCAATGTTACAAAGGAGAATACCTGTGAAGCAGTAGAGTGTTATTTGAAAATGGATTCACGGTAAATGTATATTGCAAAGCCTAGGGCAATCACTAAAGGAAACTTTTTGAAGAACTGAGATGCTAGGGCGCCTGGGTGGCTCAGTCGGTTAAGGGCAGCTCTTGATTTCAGCTCAGGTCATGATCTCAGGGTCCTGGGATCGAGCTCCACATCAGGCTCTATGCTCAGTGGGGAGTCTGCTTGAGATTCTCTCCCCCTCCCTCACCCCTCATCCTGCTCTCTCTCTCTCTCACACACACACAGACACACACACACACTCTCTCTCTCAAATAAATAAATCCTAAAAAAAAAAAAAAAAAAAAAAAAAAAAAAAAAAAAAAAGAACTGAGATGCTTTGAGAGGGGAGAAAATGGAATCATATAAAATGCTCAAAACCAGAGAAGGCAGAAAAAAAGTGGCAGACAAAGAAGAACAAGGACAGCAAACAGAAAACAGTTCCAAATGTGACAGATATTAACACAACTATATCAATAATCACTTTAAATGTGAATGGTCTAAATATATCAATTAAAAGAAAGAGACCAGAGTGTATTAAAGAAGAAGAGCAAAATCTAACTATATACTAGATAACTCAAAAAAAAAAAAATCCATTCTAAATACAGAAGTACAGATATTTGGATTAAAAGTAAACATATGGAGAAAGATAAACCATGCTAATACTAAGTAAAAGAAATCTAGAGTAACTATATTAATTTCAAAGTAGAAATCAGAACAAGAAAAACTGTCAGAGATAAAGAGTGGCATTACCCAATGACAAAGGGGCCAATTCTCCGAGACATAACAATCTTTTATGTGTATGCACCTCACAACACAGCATCAAAGTACGTGAGGCAAAAACTGATGAACTGCAAGGAAAAACAGACAAATCCACCATCAATATCCTCTTACCAATAACTGACGGATCCAGCAAGCAGAAAATCAGTAAGGATATAGTTAAACTGAAGAGCTCCATCAATCAACTGAATCAAACTGACATTTATAGAGTACTTCATCAAACAACAGCAGAATACACTTTCTTCTCAAGCTCACATGGAACATTCAACCAAGACAGATCACATTCTAAGCCATAAAACACACCTTAACAAACTTTAAAAAAGAGAAACCATACAAAATACGCTCTCAGATCACAATGGTTTTAACTAGAAATAAGTAACAGAAAAATTGTAGCTAAATTTCAAACTATCTGCTGGGCGTATTGCTGGAGAACTCCAAAATATTTGAAAACTAAACAACACACTTCCAATAACACAATGATCAAAGCAGAAGTCTCATGAGAAACAAAATATTTTGAACTAAAATGAAATGAAAATATAATTACCAAATCTGTGGGAAGCAGTGAATGCACTGCTTAGAGGGAATTGTTAACACTGAATACATATATTAGAAAAGCCAGACATATCTAAAATCAATCACCTATACATCTACGTTAGAGAACTAGAGAAAGAAAAGCAATCAGAAGAAAATAAATAATAAAAACTAGAGCAGAAACCAATGAAATTCCAAACTGGAAATCAATAGAGGAAATTAATGAAACCAAAACAGGTTGTTTGAAAAGATCAGTAAAAACTGATAAACCTCTAGCCAGGCTAACCACGATAAAAAAACAAAACACAAATTACTAATATCAGAAGTAGAAAGAAGCCATCACAATTGATCCCGTGGACATTAAAAGGATAATAAAGGAATACTATGAACAACTTTTTGCCTACAAATTTGGTAACTTAGAGGAAATAGACCAATTCCTTGAAAGATATGATCTACTAAAAATCACATAAGGAGAAACAGATCACCTAAATATGCCCGTATATATAAAAGAAACTGAATCAATCATTTAAAACCTTTCGACAAAGAAAGCACCAATATAGTTGGTTCTGGCAAATTCTAACAACCACTTAAGGACAAAACAATACCAGTTCTCTACAATCACCTCCCGGAAATATAAGCAAACACTTCCTAACTTGTTATATGAGGCCAGCATTACTCTAATACTGAAAGCAGATAAAGACATAAAAAGAAAACCACTAATATCTCTCCTGAATACTGATAGATAAAACATCAACAAAATATAGCAAATCCAATCCCACAATGTATAAAAAGAAGTGTACACCATAACCAAATGGGATTTATTCCAGGCATGCAAGGCTGGCTCAACATTTGAAAATCAATTTACATAATCCATCATATCAACAGGCTGAAGAAGAAAAATCACATTACCATATCAAAAGATACACATTTGACAAGATCCAATACCCATTCATGATAGAAACTCTCAGAAAGCTAGGAATAAAGGGGAACCTCCTCAATTTGATAAAAGAATGTGTACAAAAAAAAAAAAAACTATAGCGAACATCACACTTAATGGTGAGAAACTAAATGCCTTCCCCCTAATATCGGGAACAAGGCAAGGATGTTCCCTTCTCACTACTCTTTTTCAACATTGTATCAAAGTCCTAGCTAATGCAATAAGACAAGAAAATACAGGGCAGACAGATTGAGAAGGAAAAAATAAAACTGTGAATAAATATGATCATCTATATAGAAAATCCCAAAGAATCAATTAAAAAGAAAAACTGGAATAAGTGACATTAGGAAGGTTGTAGGATACAAAGTTAATATAAAAAACCTAACTGCTTTCATATATACCAACAATGAATAACTGGAATTTAACATTAAAAATGCAATATGACTTATATCAGCATCCAAAAAAAGGATTATTTTGGTACAATTCTGACAAAATATTTTGTACAGACTATATAAAGAAAACTACAAACCTGTTGAAAGAAATTAAAGATCTAAATAAATGGAGAAATATTCCATTTCATGGAAGAAGACTCAATATTGTTCAAATGTCGATTCTTGCCAACTTGATCTATAAAATCAAGACAATCCCAATCAAAATTCCAGCAAGTTATTTTGTGAATATCAACAAGCTGGTGCTCAAGTTTACATGGAAAAGAAAAAAGACCTAGAGTAGCCAGCACAATACTGAAGAAAAACAAAGTCAACTTACACTACTGCCTTTGAGACTTACTGTAAAGCTGTGATAATCAAGACTAAGGCGTTTTCAAAAGAGAAGACAAACAAATCAATAGAACAGAACACAGAGCTTAGAAAAAGACCCGCACAAATACAGGCAACTAGTCTTTGGGAAAAGGCAATTAAATGGAGAAAGGACTATCTTTTCAACAAATGGTGCTAAAACTGGGCATCCACTTGCAAAAACCCCTCTCAGGCTTATCCCTGGTTCCCCAGCATACAGACGTCAATCACTACCACTTTCTTTGGGCAGGATGTGTCAGCTCTCCCGGCAGCTGCCAATTTAACCTTCCCTCTTGGCCCATCCAGCGTGTTTCACGCCCAACCACTCCTGAGTCCAGTCAAAATTTCCCAGAGTCCATGGCAACTTTCACTATCAATTCCAGGCCTTTTCCTCAGTCCCATTTCCACCGAGGTATCTTCCCTTCCTTTAGTCTACATAAATTGCATCCTGGAGGAACTGTATCTGGTTTTTGGTCTCTGACTCCTCCCTAGCATGGTCCACATAGTAGGCACTCAAAAAACACTTCCTAAATGAATAAACTTTTAAGTTATGTACATGGCATATGTCTACTGAGTACCTACATCAAAACATCAATATATCAAATATCAACACCCAGAGTGATTATCTCTGGGTGGGAAGGTTATGGGGGATTTTGGGTTTTTATTCCTTTTTTGCTCATCTGGACTTCCTAACTGTTCAAAAGTGAACATGAATTACTTTTGATAATAAAAATAATAATAGAAGCAAAAAAAAAAAAAAAGGCAAGAAAACACAACATAAGAAAGGTCAGGTTTATACAAAGGAAACACCAGGAGTGATGATTCACTACACAGAAGGCACTTTGGGCTTTGTATAGGCTTTGTCATAAAAAAATCTTTTATGCGAGGAGTAGTACAAAAAAGGATTTGATTTGCAGGAAACTTTTCAGGATGGTGTGAAGTTCAAAAAGTCCCATTTCCCCCAAGGAAAATGAAGAAGCTGTTCCTTCTTCCTTCCTTCTAGCCTCTTCTCATCAAGGGAGGTCACAGCACATTCCCAGTTCATCAGTTCTGAGCTCACTGACTCCTGACCCCAAAAGCCTCTGGGGGTTTCTCTTTCAGAAGAGGGAGTTTTGGAACTCCGGAAAAAGAGACTGGATTCTCAGCTGCTATAACTAGGAAGGAGCCTTCAACCAACTGGAGAGAGACAGCCTCAGCCTGACAAGCAAAGAAAGGCCACGGCAATTCTCTGGATCTCTGACATCAGAGCAGAGCCTGCGTGTGTCACACTAACCCAATCTGAAAGATGAAGTAACAGACGAGAGAGGTGAAGTAATTTCCCTACAGTCCCCCAGCTATTCAGTGGAAGAAATAAGATTCAAGATTCCAAGCCTGGTCCAACAGATGCTAAATTTTCACAATAAATGAAGCTTTATGTTCAAGTCACACTTTAAAATGCAAAGGAACCGAGTGTCTGATGTGTGCCAGGTTCTGAGTCAAAGCCACCAATGAAAAAGCCACTGTCCCTGCGCCACTGAGGTTTACATGCTAGCAAGGGAAACCCATCACACAACCCGCAATAACACACAACTGACTTCTGCCTGTGCAGCGGGCTGCCCAGGTGGAGTCTATGCTCCCAGCCAGGTGGGATACAAACACACAGCTAACTAGCCACGTGGCAACCCACAGACAGCTGCACTGCTAACTCTTACTAATACCACCACAAACTGTCACCGTCATGGCTCTTCCCATGTACCAGGCACCGTGGGTGTCTTCATACCCAGTATTTTCCTCAATCCTCATGTCACCATCCTATGGTATGACCTCATTTCCCCCCATTTTACAGGCAAGTAAGTTGAGACTCTTGAAAGTAAGTGAAAAATCAAGAGCGACTTCTCTTACAGTACCTTACAGGACCTTCTCCTGGCACAGCAGAGAATCTCCCCCAGCATGGGCTGCACCCCGCAGGACCCCATGATCCACCCCCCCACCACACACACACACACACACGCACATGCACGTGCTTGCATGCAAACATCATGGCTGGAGAACCTCCTGGCCTCCAAGGAGCTCCACACTAATGTCTTCGCTTGAGGCAAAATTCTCAGGGACCATGAGGTGAGTTCTGCACCACCATGGCAACTGATTGAGCGAGGCCTGTCAGGAACGTGGTGATACCAAGGGCTCGGAGAGGAGAATGCAGGCCTGGGAGCTCTTCTTCCAGCAGAGCTTCTCCATTCTGGACCCAGGAGCTTCGGAGGCCCCCAGGCCCAGGCCAGGGCCCCACTGGCCCAACTCCAACCAGATGTCAGGCCCCTGCCCAGTCCAGATGGGACAGGACCCTGGCCACAGGCCCTTAGCACCCTCACTGACTCAGATCTCGGTAAGACAGGGCGGCTGGGGTGATGGTAAGGCTCTGGCCCAGCTCCGCCACCGACTGACTGTACACACTTCGCTGGGCCCTCCCTCGCTGCGGCGTCGGACATGCGGGCTCCTGGCTGGCTCTGCTCCCTGTCAGCAGAGCAAGCGCAGAGCCTCAGTCTCCTGATCGGTAACATGGAGACGATGAGAGCACCCGCTTCCTGGAGTTGTCGTCAGAGAGAAATACATATACAGTATGGACAAGGGGTGCCTCCTACATATCCCTGGATTCCCACCATGACAGCACTCAGCCTACCTATTGAACAACTGAACAGGTCTGTTTACCTGTAAGCCCCACAGGGCAGGGGACTTGCTGTTTAGTTCGGCCCTGTGCCTAGAACAGTGCCTGGTAAACAGAAGGCACTCAATCAACACTTCTCGGATAGACGGATAAATGATGGAAAAGAATGCTAGAATGGGACCCTATTCTGGGCTACTGGTACCTTGGGGGGTTTAGATATGCTGAGTGATAAGCTGGGCAATCCAGGCTGGGCGAAATGCTTGGCTCAGCTGACGGCTACATCCCCAGGCTGAGCAAACCGGCCTCCAGCAGCCATCACCAGAGACGACAGCAGGCTCCCCGTCCTTGACAGCTGGTCTTCTAACACCTGTTGGAATCTCTCCAGCCCCTGCCCCAGTAAGTACCACATAGTAAATGCTCAGTAAACACAGGTTCGAGGTAAGCTCCCATTGCTCTCTCCCCCTCGCAGGTGCCTGTTCCAAGCAAAAGCAGCTCCCCCTCCCACTCCTCCTCCTTCTCCATCAGCCACACAAATCTTTGCCGCTGCCCCCTACCAAGAGACCCCTGCAGGGTTCAGGTGTCCCGTGCAGCTCCACCCAAGTACTGCAACTTTTTTTTTCTAATGTTCAACACTTCCAGGAACCCTCAGCACTATGAAAAGGCAGTCATCCCCCTTTTTCTGGGCCTCAGTTTCCTCTTCTGCAAACTGGGACAGGCATGCTTGCCTGGCCCACTTTCTAGGACCACCATGCAGCATCAGCGAGAAAGCAGATGCCAACGGACTGCTGAATCAAGGAGGTATCAGTATCCCTAACTCCCGATTGGTTAAGGACTCCACCTCGTGAAGGTTCCACCTAGAGAAGGGGCCGGTGCCATTCGCGGAGGACACCAGAATCAGCAACCCAGCAGCCAGCCAGGCCTCTCTTGACTATGAAAAGGCTACCACTCGCCAAGTGTGCTCCTGGCACAACAGTCTGCCAGAATGGATGGCAAGAGAGCCTGGCAGCCAGGCTGCCTCTTCAGGAGTGCGTGCACACAATTCGGCTCATAAATAAAAATCTGATTATCCCAGGCTTTTCCAAAGCCTATGTGACTGAGTTTTAATCTTTCATAAAGAAAAATTCATAAAATATTCAAGCGAAGCCTGCATGTATCGGGAGACCAGAAGTGGCTCTCAGCAGCCCCCAGCCACAGACATGCCAATGGGGGCCCCAGGACCTCTGCCATCAACCACCAGAGAGCATCTTGTCCGTGGCGGCTGGTGTCCAACCAAGTCATTAGCAGTGAGCTAGGCCGGCTCTTCCAGCCCCAGCTAACTCTCCCGCCAGCCTGCTCTCTTTGGATACTCTCCACGCTCCTGGCTCTTTCTACTCTATGAGACTGGGGATGCCCTGGGCTCCTTTTCAGACTGTCCATGCTGCAAATAGGCTGAAAGGGACAAAACAGGACTGTCAAATCTCTAAGGCGCACAAGAAGAGGAAACAGGGAAAAGATGCTCTCCTTCTAGAACTAATTCAGGCTCACCAGGAGGAGGCTAGTTCAAGTATGAACTTCAGCCTCTGTAAGCTGGCCTAAGCAATCTTCCTTTCTAGGATTCATTCACTCATCCAAAACTTATCTGCTGTGACCCTACTATGTGCCAGACACTGTAAGCACTAGGAGTATAACAAAGTGAGGGACACAGACAGGAACCCTTTGCCTCCTTCATGGAGTTAAGGGTTGATTCCACAGAAGGGGCAGGGATGGTGCAAGAGGAACCTGGAATATCTCATAAAGTATAAGAAAGACGCTCAGAAAGAATGATAGGGATTTGTCGAAAGGACAGAGGAACCCGCACCATGGGGCTACCACTGGCCAAACTCTGGAATGATCTGAGCGACAGAATGACAGTGATGAATTACAGCCCATAAAATAAGTAGCCAGGAATCTAAACAGATGTAAATAAGAAAATAAATGAATAAATGGGGTTCTTTCTACAGTTGTTCTTTCTACAGAATTCAAATTAATAACTGTAAAAGGAACGACGCGAACAGGAAATCACCATCTGGCAAACAGCACGGTAATACCTGTTGCAGGCAAGAACCATCCATGGATGCTAAAACCAGTGGACAAAAGGTACGATGAGAAGAGATTTGCACAGTTGCAAAGTCCCTCCCCACAAAATGCTTATTCACGCAAAGAGTAAGGGAGGAGACACCAGACAGGCACCACCCTCAAGTGTCCGAAGTTAACATCACCAGTGGTTAAGTCACAGCAACATTCACTACCCCCTGCTGGGATGCTCCGAGGAAAGTGTCACTCCTGCTGGGGTCCTACCACCAGAAATGCACAGCCCTAATCAGTGATCCAGCAAACATCCCACAGATCCCAAGGGGCATTCTACAAAATAACCAGTCAGGACTCTTTAAAGGGTTAAGGACATGGAGTTCAAACAACGGCCAAGGATCTGTCCCAGACTGGCAGAGACTAAGGAGACAATGCAACCCAATGCAACATGGGATCCTGGATTGGATCCTGGGCCAGAAAAAAAGGCCATCAGTGAGACCACTGGCAAAATGTGAATAAGGTCTGTAGATTAGTTCATAGTATTGCATTACTAATAATTTCCTGTATGGATATCAATGTCCTAGTATAATGGGGTCACGATACTATGGTTATATAAGGTGTTAACACTTGAGAAAGCTGAGTGAAGAGGAGATGGAAACACTTTGTGCTATTTTTGCAAATTTTTATGTCTGAAATTCTTTCCAAATGAAAACTTGAAAAAGAAATCTTTAAGCCCTGCCTTCACAAAGTTTACATTTTTGGGAAGAGTGGGGGGAGATAAAGGAAGTTTAATTAGGGGGAAAAAAAGTAAAATACATACTGTTAGATGGTAATATAATATGGAGAAAAACTGAACAAAAAAGGAGGATGGGATGGCAAAAGGTGTCATTTTTATTTTAAAGATTTTATTTATTTATTCGACACAGATAGAGACAGCCATTGAGAGAGGGAACACAAGCAGGGGGATTGGGAGAGGAAGAAGCAGGCTCATAGCGGAGGAGCCTGATGTGGGGCTCGATCCCATAACGCCGGGATCACGCCCTGAGCCAAAGGCAGACGCTTAACCGCTGTGCCACCCAGGCGCCCCAAGGTGGCATTTTAAACAACATGGGCAGAGAAGACTTGCTGAGAAGGACATATCAAAGTGAGGGAATGAGCAAAGATAACAACAGAGGAATGCATTCTGCCCAGAGGAATAGTAAGTGCAAAGGCCCTGAGGCTGCAGTACCCGGTGTGACAAAGGGAAAAGGCGGCCAGAGTAAACCGGGGCAGCCTCTCAGCTCCAGCCCGGCTTCCAGAGGAGCCAAGCCACCTCATTCTAACCTCCTGAACAAGCTGCCAGATCAGCTCCCTGAAGGTAAGACAGAGTCACATCTCAGACGAGATTAAGTCCTAAGGCAGCACATAAACATGAAACTTTACATTTTAAACTGCCAATCCACTAGTCCTTAGGAAGGCACCATGCTGGAGAGACGGTCTTCCCATTTTTCTAGAATTCCAATGGCCTCGAGAGCTGGAACAGAGCAATGCTTCTTTGGTGGAGCACCAGACGAAGATGCTGGCTTGCGTCAAGGGACCGTGTTGTACAGAAGACACGCATCTTGCACTGTGACAGTCGTTGTCAGCCAGGCAAGGTGCTCTCATGGTGAGGGACCAGAGAACAGCAGTTCTCACCTCCTGGTCATCTCACCCCGGGGGCACCTGCTGCCTGCACAATTCCTATTCTCCACAGTCAAATGCCCATCTGGTAAGACACTGTGATACCCATTCCTCAAATGATGTCCCTGCTTCGACACCTCCGCACGGGACAGTTTCCCGGCTAGCCTGACCGGTACACTTCACTTCTATAACCAAACAACAGCGGACATATCCTAATGACAAGAGAACTGCACAGTGAATTCACCGTTAGGCTTCTCTTCCATAAATTTTCTGCTGGCACCTGCTAGCTCCTATCTGCAACCGAGCTCATCATTGGTACCACGAAGGAACAAACAGCAAGGACCGCCAGCAGAAGGACCCAGAACCAACTAATCCTGTCTCCATTGTCAGCCTGCCTCGTTTTCTGGGCCTGGTTCGTGGCTGTGATTTTTACTGCAGCCATATAACACGGTCATATTTTCTGCTAGTAAAATTGTCCCTGGGTCACACAATGGAATCAAATTGATCAGTATTTCATGGTGCTGTTACAAAAAAGCTTCCTGGTGTCCCTGTGCCTCCCCCCAACATCACAATATACACACACGTCTGAGAATGGCCCATCTTCACTGGTACAAGAAGACAGTACTACCTCCTTCCAAGGCTGCCACAAAGATAAATGTGATAAGTACCAATCACGTACCTTCCTTCACTCACTCGGCAAATATGTAATAAGCATTTACTATGTCAGGCCCTTGCTGGGAGCTGAGGACACAGTGATGAGTAAGATACAGACTGTGTCCTCATGGGGCCTAAGGCCTGGTCATATTCGTTTCCGTGGTTAGCAAAATTCTCCACCTGGTTTTCAGGGTCCTCCGCAAGGACACCCAGTATCTGTCTGTCCATTTGTCAACCATCTACATCTCTCTCTGTTCCTCCCTCTTCCCCCCTCCACATACTCTTTACATCCCACCACTCCTCATATATTCTCTGTTCAAGTAGACCACCTGCTATTTTCAGTCTTTCTCAAAAGATATTTTTAAGCATTGTGAAATATCATTTGCATATAAAACCTCTGCTAATTATAATCTTTCTACCTCTTTATTAGCGCCCGGGATAGCCTCTCCTTTCCCTTCCGCCTTTCTCAATGTTAACCACACCACAAAGTCACACGCCTCCTCCGGCAGGTGTCCCTGACTCCCCCGAGCCCCACCAGTCCCCCCGAGCCTTTCCCCAGACACACACGTTGGCATCCCCAAAGTGCAAAGGGAGCCCAGAGCCTGACCTCTCGGGAGTTGGCCTCCCCCTCCATCTCGTCTGACAACAGCAAGTCAGAATCCTCTGCCCCCGTCTAGCACAGGACAGGCAGGGCAGAAGCCCCGGGTGACCCATGCAAGGATGGGGCTCCACAATGGCCCCAGGGCAGGCAGCCAGCTCTGGGAAGCAGGGCCGCGGGTCTCAGCACCAAATTCCAGCCCCTCGCACACAGCCCGGTGCATAGTAGGTGCTCCATCAATAACAGCTGGTGGGTGTTGAAATTGCCCATCCATGAAAGTGTTGCTGAAAAGGCAGAGGTCGTCCTCTAAGGCCGATGGAGAGGAAATGGGTGATTATATGCGAACTGTGCAAATAAAAGACTGAGGAGAATTGTTCTTAGAAAGGCAGGGGTGTAGCTGCAACAGGTCAGGGGCCGCACAGGTGACTCCCACTTGTAAACCAGGCTGGGGACCAGGGTGGGAAGATAAGGAGCTGCTCGCCCTCACCTGTTCACCTGTTCCCGCTGATTGCTGCCAGTGGAAACGGTCACCCACTGCCACCCGCGGGTCCGGGCCATCAAAACAAGTGGGAAGATGGGACTTCTTGCAGTGTCGTGGCCAGTGTTTGATCTCTGGTGTAGCGAGCCTCTGCTCAAACACTCCTCCCCCCTCCCCAGCCGATCTTGTTTACACTGGTTGTGAACAGAAAAGGTGTTTTCATAATTAGCATCATGTTTGTATTCCAAGAGGAGCCTTTGAAAGAATTAAAAACAGACTGATTCCTTACACACCTTCCAGTTCTTCCCCCCCCCCCGCCCCCCGGAAGATCTTGTTTACATGAGCATTTCCCTTCGCAAACCTTCCTTTCAAAAGGTCAGCTGCAGTTCACAAATTCTGAAACTGGCAGCTCCGAATTTCTGGGATTTTGTAGCCCTCACCAAGACGGCTTCCAAGCTATAGCAAGGGTTCCTCGGCCGAGGGCTCTGAGGTGGGGCAAGACGGATCTCCCCCCACCCCCGCCCCCTGCAAGTCCTACAGCTAAAGGGCTCTCCAGGGAGACCCCCAAGTAGGGCAGATTCCCTGTCTTGAGGACCTGGCTACTGAGGGCTCCTGGAAGCCAGAGAGGCTCCTGGAACTTGGCAGGCCTCCCGGATCCCAAAATAAACATGGACTCTGGTTTAAGAAAACCCCACTTTGGGGACGTAGTCACCACCTTGCTAAGGGCCGGTTTATCCGATTTACAGACAGAGTGTTCTCAGGACAGAAAGCAACCACGCTAAAAGGCAGCGCTCCCTGAGGGGCACAGTCAAGCACTTGCTTACTTCTCTTCCCCTTAGCCAGCAGGTCATGGAACAAAAGATGTGTTTGGAGAGGGAAAGAATGGCTGGGCTGGGGGAGGCTGGGTCAACAAAATTAATCCCCCTTCTTTACTGAGGGACTTTTCAGAGCCTGTAAAGGTCCAGTGGCCACTACGGATGTCTAAGACACAGTATGCTCCACTCACAGGTCTATCTGCTTTTACACTCCTGCCCTCCCTCCCTTCTGGCCCTCGCCCTGCGGAGCACCCACAGAACACCCTGCCTTAGCCACCTCTCAGAGACGAGGGGAACGAGCCTCGCTTATAGGACTTTAAGGCTCTTGCCTACAAGCCAGAGCTGCTTAATGACCCAGGCTGCTCTCGAACCCAGGCTGGCCTACTGGTTTGGCTGAACAAGATGTGGTGTGGCATAAGAATGGTAACCCCAGCGTCCACACGCCAAGGAGCAATTCCTGCTGAAGTCCCCACCTGCTCTCACCGCAAACGAACGCTTACATACCTCCAGGGACCGGGATAGCGCCCTCTCTTTCAGGCTCCTCGCGTCTGGATACTGGCCAGAGAAAAAGAGTATGTCTGGTGTTCTCGTTCCCAAGACTGCAATGTCGCATGCTGCCGAGTTTGGCCAGGGGATGCAGCTTTATTTTAAAGACATCTGCAGAAGAAAGCAGTCGACCACAGGGACTTTGAGGCATGGCAGTCCTGAATTTGTATCTCAACTCCACCAGTTACTCGTGGGGAGGTCGCTCTGCTCCTGGGAGCTGCCCTGTAAAAGCAGGGGATATCACACCCAGCTGGGGAGGGGGGGTGCATGAGAAACGGCAAAGCTGTTAGGTGAGATCCGCTCCGTTCACTCCCATCTCCAGAGCTCGCACCTCCCCTTTGGCTCACCTGTCCTCACAGCCGCCTCAAGAAACTGCCCAAATGAACTTGATACAAACGAAAGGCGGAGACCAGGAAACAAGTCTGCAGTAACAGCTGCCCTTGACCAGAAGGGACTGGAAAATCCTACTAACTCGGCTGCCAAAGGGTGTTCAAGAGCCAGTCCGTCATTTAACTGAACAGATGGGGAAACTGAGGACCGTGGGTAATGGGATCTGCCTCAACACACACAGCAGGTCGGCGGGGGCACCAGACAGGGCCTCTACCACCATCAGTCCCTCCTTTGGTGCACCCCGCTCCCGGAGGTGGGGGGGGAATGAGGGGAAAACTCGAGGAAGGTGATGCAGCATCCCCAAACCCTCATCACGTTCCACTGGGTTTTTAATAGACTTTAACAATTTACTGACACCAGCGGAGCTTATGAAGTAGTTTAATTGAATTAATTAGGCAGTCAGGACTTACTCCTGAGTTCCCCCTTTGGCTCCGGGGAGGCTATGCCAGCCGCCTGCTTAACCCCTTGCATCCTAGAGAGGCTGTCACTCGCTCTCGCTTACAACAGCTCACCGCAGACTTCACGGGCTGCGTTCCTCGAGTGGCTCTCAGCCCGGGCCCACCTGGAAGCCAACACGGAGCTCGCGCCCGCACCCGGCTTCTGCCTGCCCTCCGTGGCCGGAACACTTAGACTGAGGAGCTCCCCCTGGGTGGGTGAGTGCTGCCCCGTCCTGCAGCCTTCCCAGGTCACAGGGGCAGCAAGGGGAGGGGGAGACGATGCCCCAGCGTGGGAACTGCCCACTGGCCTGGCCCAGGCCATGGCCACCTCTGCCCCCTCCCCATCTCCTTAGCCTCAACTTCCCTCCCCACAACGGAGAGGCTGGAAGATGCCCTTCTAAGTGTGCCCCGGATACCCCGGGCACCCCCTCACCACTGAGTCAGGGTCTGGGGGTGCCGCCAGTTGCTATAGCGCCCTCCAGGCACACGCTAAGGTAGAGAAGCAGTCTGGTGATTACTGAGATCCTGGAAGAAAAAGTCTGGGACACAATCCAAAACAGGAAAACCAACTCACTTATAAGATACTCCTCACAGCGTTATTTATAAGGGAGAAAGAGAAACAGCAGAGTATCGCCCAAACAGGGCACCGCTGGGCAGGGCAGGACACTGCCACTTCACCGACACCAGCCGCCAGAACCGCGGGGTTGACCAGAAGGTTGGGAAAGGCCACTCTCAGAAGGGCAAGCTTTTTTTCTTTTTCTTTTAAGGAGGAGAGAATTCTAACTGTTGTACCTACTGCTTAAAACACACACACACACTTACACACACACACACTCACACACACAACAATTAAAAGGATCCAAACGTCCCAGGTGCGAGCTAGGTTTCTACAGGTGGATTTTCTTTCTTCGTCATACTTTTCTGTATTTTCCCAACTTTTTCTATAAAGAGCATTTGCTACCTTAAATAATGAAGTAAAACAAGCTGTTTTAAACAAAACACAGATTCTGTGAGAAGACACTGCTTGGAAGGCAGAAGGTGCCAATTTGCTCAGCATGTGCGCTGGTCCCTCCCGCCTGAGCTCTTGCTGGCTGGGACAGGAGTGGCCGTGGGCACAGTGGGTGTGAAAGGAGGGAGGATGGACAGATGGATGGAGGGAAGTGCTTTCCCGTAAACCACTCTATGAAACGGCACATAACTGGATGAAGTATTTAAGTTAAAACGTAATGGTGAGAGGGAAAACGACCCTGAAGAGCCAGACCCAAGAGCAAGGAGAAGTCATCTGTGCCCACGAAGATGTCCTGTCCAGTCCTGCACACACTCCCAATTTCTCCTTTGCACCCCTGGCAGAGACATGCTCATCGGGCCACCAAAAAGTCAGTTTCCAGAAACTCCTGAATCGCTGAAGCTCGGGCAGCAAGTCCGCTCCAGCTGGCTTGTGGTAAGTGGACGCAGCAGGAATCGATAGTTAGAAAGTAGAGGCCAGGTGAGCAAACACTAGGCGTGGGCCAGAAGCTAGTTGGGCAGGACGCTCCCCACTCAGAGGCTGTGACGGGGACTCACCCCATAGCCTCTCTGGTGTGTGGCTTGGGAAGCCATCACACGTGTGCCCTGTAGGAAGACAACACGCACTAGTGCAGAGGTGGGAAGACATGGGTGTATCTAGGACTGCCGCTTAGTACAGCAGGGACAAGGAGGCAGCAGGGGGGTGGTGATGAGGTCCTAAAGCCAGGCTGGGCCGTGAGTACCACGAGGGCAGGGTATGGGATGGAAGTATCCCCTGACCAAGCACCAGGGGCTAGTGACGCTGGACCAGCGGGGGAAAGGGAAGGAACAGTCCCACTCTGCTGCGCCCGGGCCTCCAGGCCAGCAAGCCCCAGGGAGAAAAGCATGTTACCAACCTGAGTGTGACAGCACACAGCGCCACGAGGGCACGGAAGAGCTGCCCGCGGGGCTCTGGGACAGCCAAGTTCGCCTGTCTCAGGAAAAGTCCATGAGCTGCCGAGTGGGGGACAAGGACGAGGAATCATCCTGACCACCGGAGCGTTCCCCTTTGTCACCCCTGCACTGTCTCCGCACCCGCTGTCAAGGTGTAACCAGGTCCAGGTGGGGGGACAGGCGCACACAGAGCTCTTGGCCCCTGACCTCCAAGCAAGAGCTAACAAACCCTCTACCCCGGGCCATGGGCACCGCCTGCCCAGGACATGCCTCAGTGTCCCTTTCACACCACACCACAACATGTGAGAGGACCATCACATCCGACCGGCTCCTTTCCCAAACAAGGTACGTCAAGGTCAGAGAGGAGAGTGTCCCTGTGCAGTCCCACAGCAGCAGAGGGGCAGTGCTGCACCTCGAACCCCACACTCCTTGACTCCCAGCTCAGCGGGGACTGGGCCTTTCGGGACTCCCTGGTTTAACGGGACAAACAGTGATTGATCCAGGGGCTTGCTGGGTACCATGAAATCCTACAGAAGTGGACCAGAAAAGAGAACTAACACAGGGTAATGAGTTCCCTGTCCCTATAGGAGTTCAAGCAGAGTCCAGACAGATGATCACTTGGCAGGAATGATGCTTAAGAGACTGAAGAACAAGGCCTGGGTTTGGTGGCAAGGAGGGGAACAACTCTGACATCTCACCCTTACCAGGATACCTCAGGATTCTTTCTCAGTGAGGCAGGCCAGTGTCTGGTAAGATCCAGGAGATGAGTCTGAACAAGGTCTTCCAACTGGGTTCCCCTCCTCCAGCCAGCCTCCAGGGCAACCCAGGAGTGGCCAGGCAGGTGGGACCCGTATCCTCAGGACCGACCTCCCTGTCACCCAGGGGAGTCCCAACACCCAGGCCCCACATGCTTTCAAGGGCCCACAAAAATACTTTAATTTCTTTTAAAATCAGAATAAAGAAACTGAACTCTTAGGTCAGAGGAAATGTTGAACATATAATATTAATATACTCATCTTTATACCAATGCGGTCATAAGACATAATTTTTAATAGTTTTTATGGAGGAAGGAGCCCACAAAGGCAAAAGTGCCTACGGCTCACAAAAGTCATATCGTGGTCCTCCCTCCCCGATTAAAAAAAATTGCTTTTATCTATTCAATATACTGAGTTCCTATATAAGACTTCATTTATAAAAGGGTTCTTTGCCTAGAAAGATTTTTTGAAATCTCGTAGCAGGTGAAAATCATGTTTTTCACTCCAAAGTTTTAGGGTCTTGACTTATGAACAGATGAAATATGGTGTCATAGTAGTCAACTGAGATTTTCCAAGCCAAAAGGCTCCATTTCTTTGACACATCTGCACCTTCCTGCTCTCATGACCAATCCTGACAGGTCACTGGCGCACTCACTGCTTCTCAGTAAAGAAATGTAGGCACACTGTGAGTTATCCTTCCTTTCCAGGCTATTTCCAATGGCCGTCTTGAGACATGGAAAGTGCCAGATGGAAAAAAAATGCTGCTGACCTCTTCAGAAAGGGATCACCCCTAGGTTCCCAATGGTGACACCTCCTTTATTCTGGAAGGAGCAGTTCAAATCGGAGGGAGGGAAATCCTGCAAACTGGATGAACTCATTAAACGGTCCCATCAGGAGAAAGGAGAATCCTTTAAAGAAAGACCTAGCCAAGGAAAACTCAGCTAGTTCAAGGGCAGTCCTCTAAGTGAGGCTCTCAGCACACGGCGTGTGTCAGCAATGCTGGGGGAGCCGGTTAGAAGCTCAGACTGGTGATGCCCCCCCCCGAGACTCGGAGCCAGACGGTCTGATGAGGGGGTCTGCATCTGCTGGCCACTCTGGTGTCAGAGGTCCCGGACCTCCCTTGGAGAAGTGCTCATCTGCTAACGATGAAAGATGGGGTTTGGGGCATCCCCAGACTGCTGGGCCTTTATTTCTGGGTGCCAGTGACTGGGTAAGGCATAACCTCGTGGGGCCTCTCATTCAGCAAGTGGCCTCAGAAGTGGATGGGCACAGCGTGGTGGGCTTCTCTCTTGACATGCAAAACACACACACACACACACACACACACACACACACACACACACACTACTCCTCTGCTCTCCCAGCCTTAAACACACACACACACACACACACACACACACACACAGCGTGGTGGGCTTCTCTTGACATGCAAAACACACATACACACACACACACACACACTCTACTCCTTTGCTCTCCCAGCCTTAAACACACACACACACATACACACACACACACTCACACTCTACTCCTTTGCTCTCCCAGCCTTAAACGCCCCGGGACAGCTCATCCCCACCTTGGGGCTGAAGAACTAGGGCTCCAGCACTGAAAAACCAGGGGGCCTGATGTCTCCCCATCTTCTCAGCCTCAACAGGGTCCAGTTCTAGGCGATTCCACCCCCCACGGAGGGAGTGACAGCCAGGAGGCCTCAAATGCACGAGGTGGTAAGAGAAAACAGCTGATGGCCAGAACCTAGGACAGAATGCCACTGTCAAACCAAGGACAGAGAAATGGGCCCTTCTGTTTCTGCCTCTTCAGTATCCCTTCTTCTAATACGGAACTACCTTGTCCTTTCCAGAACCCACAATCTGAGTGGCTTCAATGGGCTGTCCCCAATTCCAGGAAGAGACTTAAATGACCCACATCCATCCAGTCCAAAGAACACACTCTCTTGCCACCAAGACTGGCTCAGGGATGACCCTGTGACCCAAGCTGGGCCAATGGGAGCCTTTCCTGGGCCTTTTCGGTTGAAATTCTTAGGAAACAGATGTTCTCTTTCCACTGGAGTTCAAAATCAGCCTGGAGATGCTACTGCCATTTCCACCATTACCTGGGGAGGGCTTGCATTAAGAGTAAGTCAACACCAGGCAAGAGGAGCTGAGAGATGGGGAGCAATGATTTCTAATAACCTCCTCTAAATATCTGGGTCCAGCCCTGAACTCTCCGGTAGGCACTCCAGTGAATGTCCCTTTGGGCCTCAGCAAGTTTGAGATGAGTTTCTGTCACGTGCATCCAAAGGAATCTTGACTAAAATGGATGGACTGTTGTATGAAACGACAAATTTGGTTTAAAGGCAGAAAGAATCTTCGCTTTGCTGAGAATTAGCTGTGTGACACTGGCCGAACCACCCCACCTCTCTGTTTCCATTTCATCCCATGCTCCCACGGGTTGTGGTAGAGAATTAAACTATATCACAGTGACTACAGGAAGCACTTGAGACACTTCTTAGCATTGGTAGGTGCTCAATAGATGTCAGGAAAGAAAGTAGTAGCCTAACAGAAGATTCTCCCCAGGCATCCCTGCTTGCTAAGGAAAAAATATTAGTCCTACAGGGCCCAGCCTGAGAACAGCTTGGCAGAGCAAAATGGCCATCAGGGACCCAAGTCAAAAGAGGAACTGCTAGGAGACGCCCTTTCTTAAGAGCCATAACCCTTGGCACATTGCCAACTCTTTACAGCGCTCAAAGCAATTTCCTATCATCGTCTACCCCCACAACCCCTGCTATTAGAATGAGATTCTCCAAAGCACAGTGGCACAGCCCTTTACAAAGGCCAATTTGGCAGTACCGTTAAAATGTAGGATCTCTGACCCCAAGAAGCCTCTTCCAACATGCTATCTTCCAAAAGTACCCTCATAAATGCAAAATAATATTGATGTAGTGGCTTCTAGGGATGACAGGGCAAGAGGGACCTGATTTATCCCCCACCTCAAACCACCAAGTAACTGGACAAACATGCCAAACAATGATCTCGAACCACTGGACAAGCGGCCACACAGGACAGTAATCCCTGAGAGAGGAAAAGCAAACAAGGTGGGTCCCACGACTGTCCCAGCAGACTACCTGGAGCATTTCTAGGCTGCAGTGCAGGGAAGGGGACCCCAAGCAGAGTTCAGGGGACTACCCTTGAGTTGGGGGAAGAGTCTGGAACCGTGCAGGGCAAAGAGACAGCAATATGCAGGGCAGAGAGTCAGAGAAGACCGAGGTGCCCAGAGAACATGCTCAAATTCTTCAGTTGCTTTTGTACTAATCAGCACATGCGCATAAGGAAACCACCTGAGGCTGGGCCAAGAACCACCAGAAAGAACCCAGTAGAACAAGTCTCAGAGCTCACACAGGGCTAAGAATAGTTCACATTCCCAACAGCCAAAGTGGGGAAATATAATAACTAATGGCATCGGGTTGAGTACTAGGGAAGGTATGGCCTCAAAAAGGGGGGAAAATTAGCTCTAGACCAGGGCCAAACAGCCAATATTTTAGGCTCTGTGGGTCACTATGGAATCAAAGCAGCCACAGACAAGAAATAAAGGAATGAACACAGCTGTGTTCTAATAAAATTTTATTTACAAAAATAGGTGGCAGGCCAGACTTACCCCATCTACAGTGGGTCAAACCCTGCTCTACTCTACGGACTGCTCAGGTGGTCCTACACAATTTGGCTGCTCTGGTAGCCAAAACAATGGCTCCCCACCAATATCTCCACAACCGAATCCCCAGCACCTGTAGACGTTAGGGTTCAGGCAAATGGAATTCAGCTTGCTAATCAGATGACCTTGAGATGGGGAGATGATCCTGGATTATGCAGGTGGGCACAGTGTAAGGGTCCTTCTAAGTAGAAGACAGAACCAGAGACAAGGCAGGAGGACTGTGCCCAACACTGCTGGCTTTGAAGATGGAGAGATGGAGCCACGGCCCAGGGAATTCAGGCAGCCTCTAGAAGCTGGAAAAAGAAACAGATCCTCTCCTAGAGCTTCCAGAAGGAACGCAGCCTCGCCAACACCTTGACTTCATTCAGCCCAGTGAAATCCATCATGGACTTCCAGTCTCCAGAATTATAAGATATTAAATTCACATGTTTTTTGGCCACTACATGTATGGTTGTTACGGCAACAATCAGGAAACAAGGACAAGAGCAATAACAGAATAAAGCACAAAAATATTTAAAGGAATACTGAAATATTCATCACTGAACAACGCAAAATTCACCATGTCTGTCAATCAAAAATTACTAGCAAGAAAGAAGCAGGAAAACTCATTAGTAGGAAGAGACCCAGAAATGACACAGATGATGGACTCGAAGGGCATTTAAAGAGCTATCATAAATGTACCCCATAAACTCAAGAAGGGAGGGAAAACAGGAGCATGTCAGAAAGAGACACAGGAGGGGCGCCTGGGTGGCACAGCGGTTAAAGCGTCGGCCTTCGGCTCAGGGCGTGATCCCAGCGTTCTGGGATCGAGCCCCACATCAGGCTCTTCTGCTGTGAGCCTGCTTCTTCCTCTCCCACTCCCCCTGCTTGTGTTCCCTCTCTCGCTGGCTGTCTCTATCTCTGTCGAATAAATAAATAAAATCTTTAAAAAAAAAAAAAAAAAAAGAAAGAGACACAGGAGACATAAAGAAGACCCAGATCAAACTTCCAGAGATGAAACATGCAATGCCTGGGATGAAGAACAGATTAGATACTGAAGAAGAAAAGATGGATGAACTTGAAGACATAACAACAGAAACTGTTAACAATGAAACACAGAGAAAAAAGATGGACAAAAATAAGCTGGGCATCGATGAGCTGTGGGACGATGTCAAAAGGCCTAATATATATGCAACTAGAGTTCTGAAGAAAGAGGAGCAAAGGTGAGAAAAGGTTATTTGAAGAAATAATGGCCAAAAGTTTCTAATCTGGCACAAACTATAAACCCACAGAACCCCGACGCTCAATGAATCCCAAGCAGAACAAACACAAAGAAAACCACTCTCAAGCATGTCACAATCAAAATGCTTAAAATCAGAGATAAAAAGAACATCTAAAAAGTTGTCAGAAATTTAAAAACATACAGAGGAACAAAATAAGAATTACAGCCACCTCCTCACCAAAAACATTTAACAGAAGACAGCAGAGCAACATCTTAAAAGTGATGAAAGGAAAAAAAAAAAAATCAACCCAGAATTCGAGGGGTAGCAAAAATACCTGTCAAAAATAAAGAAGTACAAAACCTAAAGGAATTCATCACCAGCAGACCAAACCACAAGTGTTGGTTCTCTGATTATAACAGCCAGAAAACTGGCAACACCCAAAATACCCAGTAGAAGGGGACTAGTGACATAAACTACGGCAGATCCTTTTTTGGGGAAAAAAAAAAAGATTTCATTTATTTATTTGACAGAGAGAGAGAGAGAACACAAGCAGGGGGAAGGGCAGAGGGAGAAGCAGACTCCCAGCTGAGCAGGGAGCCTGATGTGGGGCTCAACCCCAGGACCCTGAGATCATGACCCCAGCGGAAGGCAGACGCTTCACTGACTGAGCCACCCAGGTGCCCCACTACTATAGATCCTTAAAATGGAATAGGGAGCATTGATAAAAATTGAAGCACGTCTACTGCGGCTAACATGAAACGAACAGCCCTATGACATCCTACTAAGTGAGCAAAGCTAAGCTGTAAAACTGTATGAATGGTTCACATTCGAGCCTGTAAGTGGATAAGGAAAGCCCTAGCATGACATACTCCACCGTCACCAGAGTGCTTGCCTACTGGACATGGGGCTTAGGAGGATGGGAAGCAACGTTAAGGGACTCTTTCTATTTCATTCTTTTTACTACTTACTTGTAGGTCACCTGAATTGTTTTCAAAGAGCAGCTATTTGTGTGATTTCAAGTTAAAAGTATAAAAGAAATGAAGAGAGGTCCTTAGCTGGGAATTCAAGGCAAGCCCAAGAGACAGTCAACTTCTGGACTGGCTAAGTACTATTTACGATTTATTCAATTTGGGGTATGAAAACATCTATTCCTTTTGCTTCTTTCAAACATCCTTGACTTCATTCTGTCCCAAACGCCACAGCTGGGTACACATCAAAACAAAGGTCTCACAGAGCTCCACCTGGGAGCATGTACAAGGACGCTCGCCACAGCTTTATTTGGGGTGGGGGAAGTTGAGGCCTGGTTTTCCATCACTGAGAGGTGGAAGGGTAAAATCCACCCAGCAGCTCAAACTAACATAATGGAGTTCAAACCCTTAGAGCTGAGGGTCAAAAGCGAGAAACAGAAGGAGATCTGGACACTTTTTGACATGTATACAAAACAACAGCACACCACACTTTGCAAGAACACATATAAACAAAAAGATGCATGTTAAATTTATAGAATACTGGTGACAGCAGAGGAGAAGAGCCAGGAGAGTGGATGGGATAAAAAGAAATAACTAAATGAAGCAAGGAGGGATTGTAATGCGCCAAAAAGGATCACACCCCCAAAACTGAGTATATTAACTTAACCTGCTACACATAAGATTAAAAGAAAAGGGGGGGGGGGCGTGACACAACAGGTGACATGTGACTGCGTTGCCAGTTGCTTTACGTGTATTAATTTATTTACTCTTCACTATTAACTCGCTCATAAGGTTCTCGAATCTCCAACTCAGAAAGAGGAAAGGGAGACACAGAGAGGTGCGGCCATTTCCCAAGGTCACACAGGGAGGAAGCAGCAGAGGCAAGACTGGAATCCAAAATGGCCGGCTCCAGAGCCTATGCTCTTCACCCCCGCTAGGCAGCTCTGACTCTACCTACCCTACCTGCAATGAGAAAACGGAAGCTCGGCCTTTTCTCGGAATCCAGGAAATGAGAATCAGAGCCTGTATTACACCTTACCAGACCCCTTTATGCGGAAGCAGAACAGGCCCCAAAAAAGGCACACGGGAGCCACCCTGAAGCCAAGACAGCCCAGGCCAGCTCCTCCCTGCTGTGTCCCACTGCCTAGGACTAGCTGGAAACATGAAGAAATGAAACCAAACCAAAATAATGTGAAGAACAGTAACTTGGAATAAAAGACATGAAAGGTTAAAGACCAAGGGAGGGACAGGAGAGAAGACAAAATTTGCTTCCAGGTCCGTGCCCTGAAGACGACAAGGGGCCTGGGATGGGGCACTAGATGGCGGCACTTCTGAACTACAAGTCCCCATGAGAGCCCTGTACCCCCGCTGGGCCTGCCACTCAGCCGGGATGGGGACTCCCTGGCCAGGGAACCAGGGACTTTGCTGGGCCCGAGTTCGTCACGTCCCGGAAAAGCCCGTGAAGCCCTGGCACGGGCGCTGATGTATCAGCTAATGTCTCATTCAAGTTGTCAGCATTTTGTTAGAGCCAATTCAGTGGGTAATTAAGGAAAAAGTTGGGACCAGATGGGGAAGCAGATGCTAGCTCAGCCGCAAGAACAGTTCCCTGCAAGTGTCTGGGAAAGCGCCGGGCTGGCCAAGTCCGCCAGAGAACGGCTGAAGCGACGGCCCAGGCAGGAGTGGGAGAACGGCAGGGCCCATTTTAAAGATGAAGAAACTGAGGCCCAGAGAGGTCGGGGACTGGGGGCTGCTGGAAGGATGGCAGATAATGGGAATGAAAAGAATGAAAAGAAAACCAGAAGACTGAAAAAAGGGGGGGTGGATTCTACTGTGAGGCAGAGCTGGAGACGAGGCAGGACCCCAGCAAGCGGAACAAAGGACCTCCAGAAATAGGGGAGAGGGTTCCAGCCCGGGTCCCAGGCTTGCCTCTGCCACTTCCCTCAGATAAGTCACTTTTCCTCCCTGGGCCTCAGTTTACTCACCTGTAAAATAGAGGGAAAGATCCCTGTACAGCCCATCAAAGAAATAATAGAGCTAGCTACCATGCACAAGTGCTGAGGACGGGAGTTGGAATGCCTGCTTCCCTAGTTGCCAAATGTGTGACTTACTTCACTCAGCCTCGATCTCTCCATCTGTAAAATGGGAGTAACAGTACATACCTCACAGATACGTTGTGAGGACTTAATGACTTAATAAGACTCCGAACAGCACAAGGCACAGCATAAATGCTCAGATGACAACCCCCACGACTGCTACTGTGGAGCCAATAAAAAATGACCACTAGACATTCCTGGAGCTAGCTAGAAATAAATACTGACGTTTCAATGTTAAATGAAAAAGGCAGGATATAAAACTGTATGCACTGTGATGATAGCTCTATTACACAGAGGATAAAAGGAGAGCTAGAAAAAAGACAAAGTTAACAGAGAAATGCGAATCGTCATTGTAAAATGGTAAAATGATGGATTTACTTATTTCCCCCGATTCTCTAGATTTCAAAATTTTAACGTATGAATATCCCGTTTTATAACAGAAAGGAGGAGTTGAATACACAGAGTTTGAAATGCTGGGGAAATGCTGGGGCTTTCTCCCTCAGTTCCTCATTTCTAATGCCAGCAGAACAGAAGGAAAACAAAGACCAAAGGCAGTGGTAAGCTAATCTGACAGTGAACCCCAGACCTGCAAAGGGGTGAAAGAGGAGAGTCCTATGCAGCAGATGGTACAGGGACCACCAAAGCCTCCTCCCTTCCCCACTCCCAATGACTACGGGAATACAAAAATAGAAGGCACTATTTATATAAAAGTCTAGACCAGGTAAACCAGTCTAAGGTGAAGATAATCAGCACAGCCGTGGCCTCTGGGGAAGGAGGTGGCAACTGACAAAGGACCCAAGGAAACATTCTGGGAGCTGGAAATGTTCCACGTGGCAACTAGGGTATGAGTTACATGGGTACATCCATTTATCCAAACCTTCAGCTTATGACTGTCCATTTCACTTACGTAAGTTTTCCTCAAACAGCTATAATCACATAGTAACCGGGACTCCTGGGTGCATAGTAACCGGGGCTCCTGTGTGCCTCAGTCAGGTGAGCGTCAGATCTCGATTTCGTTCAGGTCATCATCTCAAGGTCATGGGATCGAGCCCAGCGCTGGGCTCTGCACTGGGCATGTCGTCCACTTGTCCTTCTCCCTCTGCTCCTCCCCCCACTCACATTCGCTCGCACACTCTCTCTCTCAAATAAATAAAATCTTTAAAAAACGGTATAATCACCACCATCACCATCACGAGTGAGAAGAGTAGGGGGAGGGGGAGGTAGTAAAGGAACAGGACACGGTGAGGCTGCTGAAGCATCATGGGACGTGGTGGGGCGCTACACGACCCGGCTGACTCGACACTTTTGAAATCCTCTACAGTCTCTGTTTTAAGGAGGAGGAAAACAGTTACAGTGGCTTCTCAAAAAAACTACACGCGCGATCCACTGTATGACCCAGCAACTCCGCCAGGCGGTATCGACCCCAAAGAACCGAAAGCAGGATCTGGAAGAGATGTTAACCGACTCGGGCTCGGGGCAGCGTTATCCCCGACAGCTCAAACGCAGAGGCGGCCCAAGCGTCCCCCGCCGGAGGCGCGGATAACAAAACACGCAGGTGCCCACGGTGGATGGCGACACAACCTTAAGGAAGGAGATTCCGTGTGCTACAGCACGGAAGAGCCCCGAGGACACCCTGCTAAGATGCGCCAGTCACAAACAGACAAAACTTGGGTGAGTCCACTTGGAGGAGGCACTTCGGAGAGTCGAATTCATAGACAGAAAGTAGAATGGCGGTGGCTCCGGGCGGGCGGGGGGGATGGGGCGCTCTTTAGGGAGAGCTTCCCAGATGAACCAGTTCTGCAGGCGGGTGGCAGTCATGCACGCGTACTTACACACCTGCACGGTACACACAAAAATGGTGAAGATGATCACTTTTATGTTACCTACTGCATTTTAACATAATTAAAAACTTTAAAAAAAAAAAAAAAGAGGTCCTGAAATCGAGAAGGGGATTTCACATACAAGCCACCCACCGAGGGATTTCTGCCAGATGGTAGGGAGGTGAGGACACATCGAAGGGCATCACGATGAACCGCCCTGCAGCTGCCCTCCCTGAGACTCTGACACAGAACTGGTAAGATGAAAACCAAACTTGGTGGGGACCTGGGGGGCAACGGGACCTACAGGGACCTCCGTCTGTGGAATCCCAGACAGCCCAGGGGTGGCTTGGCTTCTTCCACTTTCTAACTCAACCCTGACCCCATCAGGAAAGAATCCCAGCACAGACCACTGGGCACTTCATGGTGTGGCCTTACTAAACCAAATAATGGAACCCAGACTCGGAAAGCCTACAGCCCCAGCCCCACCCCTCACCCTCGGGCAGCTGTATGGCCCACCCATCGTGTACAACATCTGGCCCACCCCTTTCAACTCAAGACGTGAGGAGGCAGGAGCTACTGGTATCACTGTAGGGTGTACACCATACCCTTCCTTATTTAGAAGGAATAAATGAAGCGAGCAGGGGGGAGGGCAAATGAAACAAAACTGTGCAACAACAAAAGGGTGATTAAGCACCCTATTCAAGATTCAGAGAAGTAACGTGTTAAAACAGTTTTACTCTGGGAAGCTAAAATAAATTTGAGACAAACTCTCCTTTGCACTCTCAACAAAACTAAAGAAAACAAGAACAGAGGCAAATGAAGGGATAGCTCAAGGAATTCAGGAGAGTGCAAGGAATTAAATAAGGGCACAGAATTTCAACCAGCATCAGGAGCAGTAACTGGCAAAACCCAGCACAGAAAACATAAGTAGTCGTGCAAAAGAGACACCTGAGAAGCACCTGAAAACCTCAAAAGAAAGAGAGGCTCAGGGACACCTGGGTGGCTCAGTCAGTTAAGCGTCTACCTTCAGCTCAGGTCATGATCCCAGGGTCCTGCTGGTGGGGGGGGGTCTGCTTCCCTCTCCCCCCCTCGCTTGCGCACACACACACACTCTCTCTCTCTCTCTAATAAATAAATAAAATCTTAAAAAAAGAGAGAGAGAGAAAGAGAGGCTCAAATACTCAACACAAGAAAAAATATATATTACATATATAAGGATATATACGGGTAACTCCCATTCCAAAAAGAAATGAGCCCGGTGGGGCACATGCAACAAAAATGTTCCTATTCTTAAGAGCTAAATCTGTAGACAAAGTACATTCCATGCACCTTAGCAAACTAATGAAAAGACACCAAAACCTGGACACTGCTTGGAATAACCCCTTGAATTTCAAGGGGGAAAAAGAATGCTATGGGCATTCAGGAAGGCTGTGGGTGGGAGGATGGGGGAGTCAACCATGAAAATAAAATATCATGTGGCCTCCAAATTATCCAATACTAATTACATAAGACTACAGCACATCTACAGGGTACTGAGTGATAAAATACGTAACCCAAAAATGCTCTATTCATCCAAGCTGCCATTCACATGAGAAAGTGTCAAAAATACCTTCTTAGTTATATAAGTACTTAGAAAAAAGAAAACTATAATTAGATGAAAGAAGTTTAAAAAAAACTACATTAGATATAATAATAAATATAACTGGGGGTAAGCTCCATATTAAAAGACACAGACACTCAGACTCCGAGTTTTTAAATATAAAAAACTACACGCTATCTGAAAAAAAGGCAGTGATATTTTTTTAAAGGGCACAGAAAGGTTAAAAGTGAAAAGTAAAATAAAAAGTTAAATGTAGAATTACACCAGGTAGATTCCAACAACAGAAAGCAGAAAGTGCTTTATAAAAATCACTAGAATTAAAGATGAAATCGGGAAATGCTTTACAAAAATTAGGAAAACTACAACTGAAAGCAGAAAGCATGTAACAGGTCGAGGACCTATTTTTACAGATTAGGAGGACAACCCGTAATAAAATGTTAGCAGGCAGGTATGTATTTCTGCTAAATAACCTAGCTATAAAATATATAAACTAGAAACAGCCAACAGTAAAACCAAAAGAAACATTATATTATTGGAAGACATTAACAAATTCTCAAATTCTTGAAATAATAAATGGAAAAACAGTATTATTAGGGCTCTATGGGGAATCTAAAAAATGTGATTAATGTCGATGATACACGGAATTGAGAAATATATATATACGTAGCAAACAATAAACCCCAAAGGGGAAATTGCTTATGCTGCAAGCAAATCAAACATTTATACAAACTAATATTTTAAAAAAGGAATCCAAAACTTTCCATGAATCACTAAGAGCAAAACTATTATTGGCAACATTCTCTCACAATAAACCAAAAATGAATGTAAACAGTAGTGTAAAAAAAGGGAATCACAAAAATTTAAAGTATACTTTTAAATAACCTTTAGACTAAAGGGAACATCAAGACAAAAACTACAGAATATTTAGGAGAGAAAAGAGTTATAATATTTCACAGCAGGCTTATGGGATGTGACCAAAAATGTACTCAGAGGAAAATTCATTGATTAAACACTTTTACTACTAAACAGAGAAAAATAAAGAGCTAAGGATTCAATTTTTTAAAAAATCTAAAGGCAGAAGGCTGGGTTTAACATAAACATAACAATGTGGAAATGTTTTAAGTAGTTAGAATTGAAAAATAACTCCAAAGCGTTAAGAGGTGGGTACAAAAATAATAAATAGGCCTGGATATTAGTATTCAACCAAAAAATAAAGAAAAAATACATCACATGAAAATCAGAGTAGAAAATATAACCAGAGGACATTTTTTAAAGTTATATTCTGTTCTATGCAAATATGGCTCAAATTCTTGATAAGTTCCTAAGAAAATATAAATAACTGAAACTATATTCAACAAGAGCAAAAGCCAAAAAACAACTGAGGAAAGGATTACAGTGGAAAATCCTCATCTCCCAAAGCATAACAAGACAGAGAGTTTTAAAGGCGAGTCCTTTTAAACTTTCAAAAGATAGATAATTCCTGTCCAATATAAATCATTCCTGGCAAGGGCTACAAATAAACAGCTGGCATGCATGCTTAAACTCTCATTTCCTACATTCATACAAAACACTAAATTGTTTACACATGACAGGACCTCAGAATCCTTCTCAACACAACAATCTCAGCAGCTACTACCAATAGGTACACAATTATTTATCTACCTTGTTCCAGATCCCTGACAATGATGGGAAGCATCCCAATTTATAACCCACTCTACTAGCATAATCCCCATTCTAAAAATGACCAAAACAGCATGCTAAAAATAAAACCAGACAATCTCACTAAGGAATACGGACACAAAACACTGCAAAATGGATCTGAGGTGTATTAAAATAATGAAATACCATGAACATAATGGGCTCCTTCCTGGATGGTTTAATATTAAGAAATCTATGAATACAATTCATCACAGCAACAGATCAAAGTAAGAAAACCATATGGCCATCTGGGTACATAACAAAAAGGTATTTGTTTAAAATTCATCATCCTTTCCCCCCCTCTTATTATCAAATAGTTTTACAGTGGGGGAGGGGATGATTCACACTCCCTTATTGCAAAAAAAAATTCAAACACAGAAAGTGAAAAATCAGGGGTGCCTGGGTGGCACAGCGGTTAAGCGTTTGCCTTTGGCTCAGGGCATGATCCCGGCATTATGGGATCAAGCCCCACATCAGGCTCTTCCTCTATGAGCCTGCTTCTTCCTCTCCCATTCCCCCTGCTTGTGTTCCCTCTCTCTCTGGCTGTCTCCATCTCTGTCGAATAAGTAAATAAAATCTTTAAAAAAAAAAAAAAGTGAAAAATCACTCTTAAATCATACCACTCACCTCCATCTTGAAAAATAAAATTAAAAAACGAAAAACAAAAAACATTGAGCAACTCAGAAGATGCTTAGTGATAAAGAATGTGTATCAGAGGCCAAAATAAAACTTCATACTTAATTAGAAAATGCTAGAATTCTTCCCACTAAAAGAAGAAATAAGACAATACAAGAATACTTGTTATCCCTATTATTCAAACTGCCCAGAAGGCCTAGTAGACATATAAGGAAAAAAAAAAAAAAAGGACAATGCTGTAAAAGAAAGGAAATTAGTATTATCTGTATACATTATAATCTATCTAAAAACCACAAGAAACCACTGGAATTAAGAAGACAATAAGTCACCCACTAACAAAACAACCACATAAAAACCGGTAGCTTTTCTAAGTACTTGAATTAATTAGGAAAAATACACAATAAAGGAAATTATTCCACTTACAGTCAAAAATATCAAATGGTCAGGAATATACTTTAAAATAAATGTCCAAAACTTATCTGGAAAACCTCACTGTGGGTCACATAAGGGAACATGAATGAAGAAGGAGACACCACCTCACTGGGCAGAAAAACAATATTGTGAGAATGTCCTTCCTACTCAATTCAATGCATACATTTAATACAATTACCATCACAACATAATTTTTTCCTTTAAAAATGATTCTCGTGTTCATCTGGTAGAGTATGTGTGAGACTAATGAAAGTTTTGAAAACAAATTATGGGGAGCAGTGTTTACCAAATAGTACAATATTTTAAAAGCAAAATTAACCAAAACAGGGTGGTCCCGGAACTGAAGTTAACGCATAGCTGCATTGTTGAGTCTGTCTCTGGACTGTAAGCTATTAAAATCTATCTGCCTGGATAGGACTATGCCAGGTCCACCTTCATTTACTTACTGGAGCTTTAAGGATCTTAATATATGCATTTGGAAAACACGGACTCAGATCCACCCGTCTCTTGGTCACAGGACTGGACAGCCAATTACTCAATCCTTTGTAACCCTTCAAATGACCCAGCCATGGATTAAGTGGAACCCACGAAGCCATCCAGCTCAGGAGCAGCAAATGTGAGCGAGGTCACCACCCCACTGCCTTCCCCGTGGCAGACATCACTAAACAATCTCAGCATCTTACCCACTATGGCCTATCCATGGAATCAATAACCGACCATAGCTGGAATTCATAAGGAAACTCCTCCATCATCTCTAAAGTCCAATCCCTTCATTTTATGGGTGAATGAATTTTTATTCTCATGACAATTTTGCAAGGTAGAGCAGAAGGAGCTCATTATCTCATATTCTAGACAACAGGGTTTCCAAGAGGGAAAATGATACCCTAAACTCAGCCAGGCCTGATAAGGGGCAGAACTGTCAACACAAGGCCTCTTGCATCCAACCCTACAGTCCTTCCCCCTTCTATGTCCTCCTATACCCCAAACAGACTCAGACATAGGACTAGTGAGCCCACACAAAGTTTCCACGTTCTGTGCAAGGGGAAAAAAAAAAAAAGCATTCAGATGGAACTGGCCAGTTAACCCTTACATAGGACTTACTATGTGTCAAGCACTGGGCTAGTGCTTTAACTATTAACCCCGCTACTTCTCACTCTGCCCATTCTGACGCTGAGAAGAGACTGAGTAATTTGCCCAGAGTCACATGACCTGAAAGAGGCAGATATGGGTTTGCATCCCGGAAGGCTGGCTAGAAAGGGGACATCCTTAGCCACTCTGCTGTCCTGCTTCTCAGAGCAGCAATCCAGTGAGTGTTTTTCCCCGGGGCATCGTGCACCACAGCACTCAGACCCATACTGCACACTCCTGCCAGACCTCGTACTGGGCTTTGGTACACTGTAAAGAACATCTTCATATATAAAATATTTTGATATTTTAAAATCCTCTCCTTTGGATGTATTCCCAAAGAGAGATGATTGGTAGTAAGATATGGGAATTTCTATTGATTTGGAAAATATAGTACGCTCTTTAAAAAGTGTGTTTTTTGGAGTGCTTGGGTGGCTCAGTTGGTTGAGCGTCTGCCTTTGATTCAGGTCATGATCCCAGGGTCCTGGGATGCAGCCCTGCATCAGGCTCCCTGCTCAGTGGGGAGCCTGCTTCCTTTCCCTCTACCCCTACCCCTGCTCCCGCGCTTGCTCTCTCTCTCTCTCTCTGCCAAAGAAATAAATAAATAAATAAAATCTTTTTTAAAATTGAATAAGTAAGTGTGGGGTTTTTTGGACTCACTTTGTTATTATGAAAGAGGTTCGTGTTCCATGAAGAAGTTGTATATGCAAAAGACAAAAAAAAAAAAAAAAAAGAACATAACCCTGTGCCTTTCCAAGATCATCTCCACTAATGGTTTTCTTCCCTGGGACTCCTCGGAACCCCTGAGACGTCTAGGCGCTTGTGGAAAGCTGCTCCAAGCCCATCACCAATATCAGTTCTCCCATCCAGGAGCTCCCCAGCTGCCTGCTTCATGCGCTCACATCTTAAATGGGAAGTTACAAAGGTCAATATTCATCCTGAGGATGGGGGAGCCAAGCAGGCAGGACATTTCTGATCTGTTCCTTTCCTGCTGGACAGGAGGGGTCAAGGGGCTCTAGGTTCCACCTGCTCAGGACACCTGGTAGGTCCTGGCAGGTGAACCTGGAAGACCCATTGTTGGGTATGATTTGCTGCTGCCCAGCAGGGCACAGGCCCTGCAGAGGTCAGTTCTGTCTGGATAGCAGGAGGCAGGAGTGAGACCGCTCTACAAAAGCACTTTGCAGAGTAAAAGCACTGTTCTGACCTGAGGCCAGATTACCAAAGACTCACTTTCTTCTTCTAACTTCCCCTATCTGCTATCTTTCCCCTCTAAATCGCCCACCACCCCACATCCCTTCAGAGACAAGAGTTCTGATTAACTGAACATTCTGGTTGGCCCACATAAAGGATAACCACATTCAGGCAGAATTTTATGACTCACCAGCTTTGAAAGAATTAGATTTATAAAATACTCAATGCTAAAAAAAATCACCGAAGTTCATCTTTCTTTGATGATTCATACTAGTTCATTGGCCCAGAATACTCTGTTCCCTCCCTTCTCTCCCACAGGCTCACTTTTAGACCCTCAAATCCTATCTGTCCCTCAAAGCCACACTCAAATACCACTTCCTCCAGGAAGTTGCCCTGGATTCTCTTTACCAGGATTCATCTTTCCCTCCACTAAAAACCCTCAGCAACCAGTCTTAGAACACAGAACACTTTTTATAGCACATTATATATGGCTGTGAACAGAATCCATATTGATTTAACACCCTGGCACCTATCAAGGGTCGCCACCCATAATTAGGACAAATATTTAATGGCTAAATAAATTCAGAAGGTGTTTAAGATCTTGAAAGAAAAAGGATCATCACCCAAATATGGTTGATCAGCGTAAATGCAGAAAACCAAGTTATTAGAGAATTCTGGCTAATAAAATGAGATTAAAAATATTTACTGAGAAATTAATACTTCTATAAGTAAATAATGTAAGAACAGACATGAAATTAACAGAGCTCATCTTGAAGAGGTATGCAATTATAAAGTCTTTCCTTTTGTGCATATATATTCTATGTTTCCTCATGGAATACGAACCCCTCTCATAATAATACACTCAATGAAACATTTTTTTTTAAAGAATTTACTATATATCTTTTCCAAATCAACAGAGGATCCCAAAGCCTGCCTACTACCAATAATTAGTCCAAAAGGGTTAGGATATACAGAAATGTGTCAAACTAATATCTACCCTTGATCCAGTAATCTCTCTTCAGGAATATATATCCAAAGGAGATGGCTTTAAAATATCAGAATATCTTATTTATGAAATTGTTCATTACAGTGGAACTTTATAAAAGAGAAAAATTAGAACCGACCTAAATGTGAAACAATAGAGTATGGGTTAAATAAACTCTGTTCATTCTTTTCTGTGAATATTATGCAGTCTTTAAAAATGACAATTAGGAAGACAAAGTAAAGATGGTAGAAGGAAAAGGCAGGAGGCAAAACTAATACATTATGAGTCAAATAATAAAAATATGCTTATAAAATAACTGGAAGGAAATACACCGAAATTTTAATAGTGACTATAAGAGATTTATTTAACATAGTCTTTTCATTTCCTTATTTTCTGATTTCTCTGTAATATCATTAGGTTACTTTAATTATTTAAAAATTAACTGATTAAAACAAATATTAGCATATATCTCGCTGCAACCAGGGACTAATCCAGTTAAGAATATCTGTTTTGAATAAGCCATGACGACTGTTTCCCATGCACTTCAGCAAGCATTTACTAGCGCCCCTCTGTGCCAGAGCGTGCATGGTCCCCGGGGAGAGCGATCCAGGCATCCACGAGAGCCCGCGTGCTGTTAAAGGTAACTCCATAGACTTGGAAGTCGGACTCAGGCTCCAGTCTCTGCTCTGCTACTTCCCAGATGTGGTGAACGAGGGCACCAATTAGCTACTCCCTACAGCAAGTGATCTAACCTCACTGAACTTCAGTGTCTGAAACGTCTGTACAGATAGAGGCCAGCCTGCATAACAAAGAGAGTCCACCCAGCGAAAAAACCCGCGAGAAAGCAAGCCCAACCTGGAGAGTAACACACACGGCAACATACATGCTATTTTATGGGTCAGTTCTTAAGACAGCATTCTGGTGCTCAAGTGCATCTAAAGTGACCGCATTAAAACAGTGTTACACCTGTACACCTAGGGAATATCAGAGAGTCCAGAAAGAGACCTAAGTATACGTTAATTTAATATAAGGTAAAAATGGCATTTCAAATCCAGGAGGAAAATACGGATTTTTCAGTTACTGGTGTGTAAGCAAGCAGCTAGCCCTTTGGGGGGGAAAAAACAACAACAAAGCCTCATCTCTATGCCCCTCCTCTAAAGCAAATATATTCCGGATAGATGAGCAATGTAAATGTAAGAAAACAAAAGCTGTATAAAATAACAGAAGAAACAGGGATGAATGCTTTTTAAATTCTTTTTTTAAAATACCTTTCCAGGTATTTTATCTTATAAACAATTACGAGCACTCATGTACATCTCACATGGTATACAGACACGCCTGTTTTTCTATGTACGTTCCTAGAAAACAAACTGTTGCTTGTGAGGGAAAATAATGTTCAACTTTGGTTTTTTTCCCCCATCTTAGCTATTTTTAAGTGTACCGTTCAGGAGTGCTAAGTTATTCAAAGAGTTGTGCAACAGATCACTAGAACTTTTTCATCTTGCAAAACTGAAACTCTATATCCCCTGAACAACAACTCCCCATTTCCCCCTTGTCTGGCAACCACCATTCTACTTTCTGTTTCTGTGAGTTCCGACTACTTTCGATGTCTCATGTGTGTGGAATCACATAGTATTTGTCTTCTGGGGATTGGCTGATTTCACTTAGCACAGTGTCTTCAAGGTCTACCCATATTGTATCATGTGATAGGATTTCCCTTTTTTAAGGCTGAATAATATTCCATTTTAGGTACAGTCCACATTTTGTTTATCCATTCATCCATCAATGAACATAGGGGTTACTTCCACCTCTTGACTATTGCAAATAACACTGCAATGAACATGGGTGCATAATTATCTCTTTGAGATCCTGCTTCGAATTCTTTTGGATAGATACCCAGAAGCAGGGTTGCCAGATCATATGATAATTCTATTTTTAATTTTTCGAGAAACCACCATACTGTTTTCCATAGCAGCTGCACCAACAGTACACAGGGTTCCAAATTTTCCACACCAACACTTACTTTCTGGGTTTTTTTCTTTTTATAGTGACTATCCTAATGGGTGTGAGGTGATATCTCATTGTGGTTTTAAATTGCATTTCTCAAATGATCAGTGATGTTGAGTATAAATATACTCATATTTATACCCATATGCTTGTTGGCCATCTGTATATATCTTCTCTGGGAAAATGTTCAAGTCCTCTGCCCATTTTTTAAAAATCAGGTTATTTGGTTTTTTGTTGTTGAATTGTAGGGGATTCTTTATATATTCTGGAAACTAACCCTTTATCAGATATAAGATTTGCAAATATTTTCTTCCATTCTGTAGGCTGCCTTTTCGCTATAAATTCTTAATGTGGGCGTCTTTTTAACTGCAACACCAAAAAAAATAAGATAGATAGATAGATAGATAGTCAGAATCCAAAACACAAAAATGGAAGCATTTTAAAAGTAAACATTTTAGGGGTGCCTGGGTGGCTCAGTCAGTTGAGTGTCTGCCTTCAGCTCAGGTCATGATCTCAGGGTCCTGGGACTGAGCCCCACATCAGGCTCTCTGCTCAGCGGGGAGCCTGTTTCTCCCTTTCCCTCTACTTGCTGCTCCCCTAGCTTGTGAGGGCAGATGGGTGCGTATGCTCTCTCTCTGTGTCATATTAATTAATTGATTTTTTTAAAGTAAACATTTTATTCAACCACTTCAAAACAACACTTAAAAAAAAAAGTCTAGTGGGGGCGTCTGGGTGGCTCAGTCATTGGGCATCTGCCTTCAGCTCGGGGTGTGATCCCATTGTTCTGAGTTCAAGCCCCACATCACACTCCTCTGCTAGGAGACTGCTTCTTCTTCTCCCACTCCCCCTGCTTGTGTTCCCTCTCTAGCTAGCTGTCTTTCTCTCTCCATCAAATAAATAAATAAAATCTTAAAAAAAAAAAAAAGTCTAGAAAAGAATACTTGGAATCTGAATAGCAGAGAGTCAATATCTCTAAAATCCAAAGAGCTTTTTAAAAAAATAAAGGAAAAGATAAATAAATACCCCTGGAGAAAAACAGGCAAAACACTTGAACAGGCAATTCACAAAAGAAGAAATGCAAGTGGCTAATTAAAGTGTACCAAGCAATGTTCAACCTCATTAGTTTGCCCATCAGGACATCAACCATTAAAAACAGTGGCAACAGAAGGTGAGGGCCACAATGTAGACTGAATGTTCCCAATCTCTTAGCAGAAAGGTAAAGTGCTATCAGCTGCGGGATGCGACTATGCTATGATTCAGCAATCGGCCTTTTAGAGCATGATGATAAAGAGATCACCACACAAGTCAGAAACCCAGTGTGTCAAAAGATTAGAAATAACCAAAATCCAATAGGGCACCGAGTTTGGGGACAGATATACAGTAGAAATACAAAGTAATCAATAAAATAATAATGAAGATCTCTCTTTACTGATGCAGAAAGATATCCAGGAGTTTAAAAAGAAAAAAGAAAGCAGACGCTGAACAGCATGTAGAATTTAATCCCATTTGAATAAAACTGTAATCATATATATTTAAATATGCGGAGAGATGACTTAAATAATGTTCATCAAATGTGAACAGTGGTTGTCTCTGGGTGGTAGGATTTGGGGTGATTTTTTTAAAGAACAATCATATTTTTTCTGTAGTGCTTTAATGTTCTTGTAATGAATATATCATTTTTATAATCGGGGCGGGGGAAAGAACCTGTTTTCACTTGAAAGAAAAACAAAGACGAGAATCAGTTCTTGGACACCAATCTCACACTTAGAAACCAGAATGGAGACAGTCTGGGACAGTGGAAACTGCTAAGTCCTGAGTTTGAATTCTGCCTCTGACACTAATTACCTGAATGACCCTGGGCAAGTTATTTAGCTTTGCTGTGCCCTGCTTTCCCCACCTGTAAAACAGACACGATGAAAATTCTATGTCATGGAGTTATCTGGGGGACAAAGAAATTAATACTGAGTAAGTTCTCAATAATTATTAGTTTCATTCTCCCCTTTAAGCTCATCACTGAAAGCACCCTAGTTGTACCTGGCCCATATCAGGTAATCAAAATGTGTCAGGTGACTTGAATGGGGTAGATGGAAGGATGAACAGAGAGTCATAAGAACACACATCTGAAGGACAGAAAGATTATACGGATGAACGGGTGGGTGGACAGAGAAGGATGGAGAGGTGAATAGCTAGACAGATGGACTGATGGGTAGACAGACGGTATGGCAGCTTGTCTTTTCCAAAGATGACCACACCAATACACATCCCCTCCTACATGTTCAATGTGATGTTGAAAGAGCTCCATAGAGAGGTGGGGCTTATGTCTCTCTTCTTGAAATGAGGCATATCTCTGTAACTGCCTCAACCTGCAGATTGAGGTCGAAGTTACACGACGTAACTTCTGACACTAAATCATAAAAGGAGACACTGGGTCTGCTTGGCTCTGTCTCCGCTGGGACATGTGCTTTGGAAGACTCAAGTTACCATACAGAAGTCAGGCCACGTATGAAGCTTCCATGCTAGAAAGACCCCATGAGATGGATGGATGCCCAAGGAACTCCAAGTGTTCAAGTCTTTTAAACCCTGGCACCAGACAGGAGAGTGAGGAAGACTTTAAGATGACCCTCACCACCGCATGACCACAATCAGAGAGAGACCCTAAACCAGACCAACGAAGTGAGCTACTCCCAAATTCCTGACCCACAGAAACCATCAGAGACAATAAGTAGCGTTGTATTAAGCCACTAAGTTTTGAGCTGACTTGTTACACAGCACTAAGTATCTGATAAAGATGGTAAGAGCAGTTCGAGGCTGAATGCTCACTTCTCTATTGGGGGCCCTGGAAATCAGCAACATCTTGTGCTCAATTTCAGGTCTGGTACACTTCTCTTGTCTGTTCCAACAGCCTCCTGCTTACCTTCCTATTCCAAGCCTTTCTCACTTCCGTTATTTGTACTTCCAAAAGCCAGCCCTCTAAGCTCTGACTTGGATTAACTGCCCCCCTGCCCCTGAACAAACTAACAGAACATGCTTGCTGAGCAACTAGTCCAAGCCCTGACTACATAAGAGGGGAAACTGAGGCTCAAAGAGAGAAAGAAATTACCCCAGACTCTGGCTGAGTTAGAAGCAGGGCTCAGACTACAGACTGTGGTTCCCACCCTGAAGCCCAGAGTTATTTAGGTATCCCCAAGTGTGAGTCCTGCCTCCACTGCTTACTGCCAGCGACGGGAGTCCCATCAGGGCAGCCAGCATCACCGCAGGCCCTGGCCAGGACGTGCCAGAGCTCTTGGCTCCAAGCATACCTTACATCTGTCTGGGCATAAATTTGCATTCTGAATCCAGGAGGCCCCGGTTCCAAGTATGTCAAATGTAATTAATTACAGCAAACCTTCTGCAACTGTTTTCAAACGCAGTATTAAAGGCTCTGTGCACATGAAACACACAAGCCACTGGCCCGCTGAGGAGCGCAGGGAGCTGGGGAATGGAGGGCCTGGGAGGTCCAGATCCAGGCCCCACCAAATGGGGAGGGCAAGTTCCCGAGACACTGGGGTCCAGTTCGGCCCCACAGTGAAGGGGAGGGAATCGGAGGGAGCTGGGCTCAAGTCCTAGACTATCACCAGTGCCACAACTTGGACAAGTAAGTCCACCTTCCTCAACTGTAAGCAAGAATGGTTAAGATTCTGCAGCTCAAAGGGCTATTGTGCGCTTAGTCCCTGGCAGGCATCTGAATTTGAAAGCCAACCACCCTTACCAGCTTTCGCCTCTGATCTCAACTCCTGCATATTCTAAATAAATAAATAAACAACCCACCCTGCTCTCCAGGCTGATTGTATTAACTGAGATAATAGAAGTTAAATGGTAAGTCCAGCGCCTGGCATATAAGAAGCACTTGGCAAATGTGCAATGATTACTGTACTTCAAGGCAGAAAAACTCTATTTTGCAAAAATCAAGTGAGATAAATAAGGATGCTCAACTTCAGCCTTTCGACAGAAACAAATCCTGAGCAGAACAAGTTTGTAAGGTTGAATTTCCAACACAGGGCTCAAACTCCTTTCAAAACACTAATAGCAAGAGAAAGTAGGCTAAAAGTTTGAGACCTGTGTTCAAATCTAGCTTTGTCGTTCACCACCCTCCCTACCCACCCTCTACGTTGGGCCCCCCACCCCACTGGGGCTAGTTGAGCCCACCCAGACCAGGTTGGAGATCAGGGGAGCCCCACCCTGCCATGCTGTCTACAGCAGTGTGCCCTTTGGGTCTTCAGAAGCTTTACTTCCCAGACCTGCACATGGAGCAGACATGACTTAGCAAGAGAATGGCTTGTGGCCCCTCAGGACCCAAAATCCATAGCCCCTAATGTGACCCGGGTTTAAGCCCAAACCAGCCCTGAACTACACTCCGATTCATAAACCCTGGTTAAACCCCAGAGACTAAATAGACTGGAATTTTTTGGCAAGCGGGGAGATTGCCAGGGGTAATCTTTTAGATTTGTTTTTGCTTGTCTTGTTAGATTTACTTTCTTCCAAAGTGCTTAATTAATGTTTAGGGGAATGGATAAGCAAAGTGGAAAACAGTTTAATTTTTTTCTTCCTAAATTACCAATCTCTTTCTAAATTCCCTCCATTTAACCAACTACTTATGCTGATGTCTATACCACTACATCAGCCTTCTTCTCAATCCCTTCTCAATCCCTCAGTCTCAACCTTCTCAAGCTTCTCTGAATCTTGAATTCTTCACCAGCGACCTGATGAAGCAAGCTGCTGTGTGACCCTGAGAAAGCCGCTCTCCCTCTCTGGTGGGGGTGGGGGAGTGGATTTTTAGGTCAGCATTGTCCAGTAGAAATGTAATACAACCCACACAGGTAATTTTCTAGCAGCCAAGTTGTTAAAAAAAAAAAAAGTGAAATTAATTTTAATAATTATTTTGTTTAACCCATATATAAAATGCTATCATTTTAACTTGTAATCAGTATTTTAAAAATTATTACTGAAATCTTCTACAACCTTTTTTTCCTACGAAGCCTTCAAAATCTGGTGTGGATTTTACATTTCTAGGGAGACACATTTCAACTGCTCGAAAGCCACAGGCGGCCAGTGGTTACCAATACGCACTGGACGGCATAGGCATAGATATCTCTACAAACCTTTTTAGCTCTGGACTCCCCAGATCCAAAAACATGACTAGCCTCACAACAAATTCCACTTCCAGCCAGAAGCCCCCAGGGAAGTTAGCCTTCCCTGGGGCCTCGTTCCAGGCCAGTTTCAGTTTTCTTTCAGATCAGTTTCACTTTCTGCTTTTCCAGTATATATTACAAGAAACGCCCACATAAACACACTTAAATTTTTAGTTATTTTTCCCAGTTGATGAAATTAAAAAAAAAAAAAATCTCCAGCATCCAAAAATGTATCCATTCTCTGGGCATTCTAAATGCCCTGGCTATGTCCACTTACCTTATAAAACTCAGAGCTCAAAATAAAACAAAACGCAAACTCTCCACAAAATTTCACCTGATAAAAATTCCCATCCTTAATTCACTTCAAAAATGTTGGGGCTGGTGGGAATTTGTTCCTCGGAGGCTCAAACCTGAGTGATAGAATGGCTAGCTCCTGGGGCATGCTGTCGTGGACAATAACACATCCAGCGAGCTCCCCGAAACAGCTTCTGACTTTGAATGTCCCCAGCAAACCGCCAGCCAGGGGCTTGCCCAGGGACACTCCCGGGCCTCCTCCACTTTGCAGGACTCATTTCCACCCATGGGGGGCTTCCTCCCCCTGCCCCCGGATCCCCCGACTCCCCCAGGACTAGGGCAGCCCCCAGGGAATCGAAGATTCCATCCCTGACACAGCTCACTTCACTAGAAAGCGGGTTTTCCTGGGTTTTCTCCAGCAGGCTGGGGCGCCAAGCATCACCTGACTCCATTTATTCTCTTTAGCTCATATATGAAGCCTCCTTCTGCTGTGTCAGCCAAAATATTTATATTATTTTTCTGTGGACTCAATACTATCCTCACCTCGGCCTCCCTCCTTTCCTTTTTAAGAAAGGAGTCGTCGCCAATATGTTTCCCCAGTTCTTCGCTGTTTATGAAGCACTTCTGTATCTATTAACTCACATGATTCTTGCAGGAAGTCCGTCAGGGATATACGAGTGGACTGTTCTCCCACTTAGTGGATAAACAAACAGAGGCTCAGCGCCCAGTGCCTTCCGGGGCTGGGCAGGTCGCATACGTGACTGAAACGTGGGAACCGACTGGAACGGAAAGAACTTACCCTGTTCAAGGCCTACGAATCCCAAACTTTTTAAACCTTTGGCCGGCATATAATATGAAACAAGCTAAGGGACCAACTCGCCTGGTGGGCACCCATCTGTGACTCTGAGTTTACCTAATCTCCCAACAGGGCACTTAAAATTAGTGACTACTGCTAGTTAGAAAAATCCATATGTAAGAAAATAACACCTATGTAGGGCTTCCGGTCTAAAAAGCATTTTCAAAATAAATAAATAAATGAATGAATGAATAAATAGGGGCACTTGGGTGGCTTAGTTGGTTAAGCGTCTGCCTTCGGCTCAGGTCACGGTCCCAGGGTCCTGGGATGAAGCCCCGCATCGGGCTCCCTGCTCAGCGGGGAGTCTGCTTCTCCCTCTGCCCCTCACCCAGCTCTCACGCTCTCTCTCAAATAAAGTCTTTTTAAAAAGATAAAATAAATGAATAAATAAGCATTTTCAAATACCTCCCCCCCATTTGATTCTTGTGGAGGACGATTTCCGTCCCATTTCCCAGATGTAGAAATCAGGATTCTGAGGGGCTGAGCGACTCATCTGTGGTCTTAAAAGTGGGCTAACAGCAAATATGTTGCAAACCCAGGTTATGGTCCAGGAACCCGAGGGCTTGCCTTGCCCCTCTGCCACGTCATCTACGCCACGAGTGAGGGAGGGACACTGCCCAACCCCGTGGCCCAGCCACCAACATCTCCCCCTTTGAAATCTGATCACGCCAGGATCAGGCAAAGAAGCAGGTCACCCAGCCCTGCTTTGATGACAACCCCAAGGGTATCTAATTATAACAGGGAGGGAAGGGAGGAGTCAGAATCCTCTCACTATTTCTCAAGACCAAATTAACTTTAATTTCTTTTGACACAGCGTATCGCAAATAATAGGAAAAGCACTGGTGGCGGAGTTAGGAAATCTAAGGCTTGAAGTTCTACCTCTGCCTGGTCACTGAGGTTTTGGGCAAGGAACTCTACGTGTGTGTGTGTGTGCGTGTGTGTGTGTGTGTGTGTGTGTGTGTGTGTGTGTGTGTGTGTATAACTACACCAGGAACGACACACTGGCTTCATGTCCCATGCTAAACTCAACTAACTGGTTGCATCATACTCTGAGGTCACTGGCCAGACTCAATGGAAAAGACTGCCAAGATCGACTAGCAATGTCTGCCACAGGCTTGAAAATGGGGGGCAGCAGTATGTATGTATTACTTATTCACCATCCCTGGACTAGATGATGTACAAGTAACATGCTGCAAGTGAAATGCACTTGCCCTCTCTGCCCTTTGCAAAGCTTTCTTCTCACTGTCCCTCCCAACTTTTTACAAGAACCCAGTGCTGAGGTCCCATCCATCCCCACCACCCCCGTCATCCCCACTTTACACTAAGGAAATCAAAGTGCAGGGCAATGAAGAACTTTGGCAAAGATCACAAAATGATTAAGCAGCAGAGCAGAGCGGGAGCCAATCCCTTCAACTTCGATCGACCTGTACGTTCTACCCTTGGAAATGTCAAGCTGGTGTTTCACTGTTGGTGGGACACTAAACCTCCCTCCCACGGGCTTCTTACACCTTTTGGAGAAGGGACATAGCAAAGTTATGAAACCCACCCAAAGACATGGAAGGCAAGGGGTACTAATTTAAAATTCCAGATGCTTCTTCCTGAGGCCAAATCCTGCCCTCACTGCACGTGTAGAGAAGCCAAGCCCAGAGCTAAGTGAGGTAAACAAGAGCAGAACTGGAAGCCCCTCGTGTCACAGCCCACCCCACCAGGAATATGACACTCTGCCTCAATTCCAAGATGCCTTCGACTGTCGAGCACACCGTGGGTTTTAGAACAGCGTTTTGCGGAGAAGAAAATAAGAGGAAACATCTATTGTAAGACACAACCCAATTTCAAAAATATGAATATGTGGGAACATGACCATCAAGGAACTATGGTCTCTCTCAGACTGGGATCCTGTGCTCACTTGCTGGGCTGGACCCTAGGTGTTAACAGTGACAGTGTTTTATAAAGCTTACAGGAAAAAAATTAAGCAAATGAACAGAATGTTCTCAATTTTCTCCCATAGATTTTCCTTGAATCTCTGGCATCTGCAAACCATAATCTGACCAAAGATGGGGTCTGATTGAACATCGAATCACACACATTCAGCTGCTACACATGTAAGGTGTTCCAGAGACAGCCCCGATACCCCGTTCCTGGGCCCATGACCAAGACAACCAGCTCCCAGAGCAAACACAGGGTACTATCCAGCCCCTTGTACTCTAGGTTTTCCCCATTTCCATCTCTGGGGAAATGCTGAGACCATTTGCCACACCTGCCAATCAGCCATCTGGATGATGACGCGGCCTGGCCCCTCATCCATTTTAAAGAAATAGTTTATATAAGAGGAGAGAAGGGGGTGGGAAACTCTTTTAAAACTCCCCAAGATGTGTCAAGTCAAAGGAGTGTTATCCCCATCCAAGGAGTCCCCTCTGATTGATTATTCCAGCTCTAAAAAAAATGTGCTTCGGGCTCCCTGGTAAAACAGTGCTTTTGACCAAACGGCCAAACCCAAACTGGTCACCTACTCTTCACTAGACTCAAATCTGACTGATGTGAGCTATTTCCAAAAATCAAATTAAGTCATCAAATATGTATTGAGCTGCTGCTCTGTGCCAGACCCTAAAATGAATAACCCATGCTTTCTGCCCTCAAGGAACTCACAAGCTGGCTGGAGAGAGAAATGCAAACAAGCAACTCTCATCGGTGGGCCCACAGTATGTGGGAAGTACTGCAGGGTGGACCCAGATGAACTCGACCTGGGGCGGTGGGGGGGCTACACAGAACAGGACATGCAGGTGGTCTTGGGGGCGGGGGGGCTGGTGCCTCAGAGCAGAGATGAATAAGGGGAAGGGACCTAGAGACAGGAGGCCCAGGGGGAGCAGAATTCTGCTAGAAGGTACATAGTTCACCCAGGATTAAGATTTATCTCTCTTAAAGACTGTGCCACAGGCTTTGAAACAAATCGAAATATTCAGAGGAGCTAGAGCACCCCTGGAATGAAAGCATTAAGGACACTCTGACAAGAAAGACACGTACGCGTTAAGGTCCAAGACATGTCTCATCCCGGTCTGCTTGAGAGCAACAACCAAAAAAGTGAACGGTTTCTGATGTTACCTAACTCCATCTTATTAAAGATAAGCCCCCAGGTTTCCAGAATACCAAAATTGTGGTCACTGCAACTCAATCTCCCCCAACAGAGACCCGCCGGCCACTGGGTCAAAAGGTAACTAACACGTGTTGACCGCCTTGTAAGGCCCACCTTCCAAGCACTGGCTGGGTCTTTCCCCATGTGCTGCTTCATTTAATTATAAATCAACCCACCAAGGTTGAGATTATTAGCCCCCTTTTTCCAGACACAAAAGCTGTGACTCCAAACCACAAGTGTCTTTCCCAACGCAAAGCTAACCACGCCATGGGCCTGGATTCCAAACGCTAGTCTGCTTGACCTCAAATCCCACTTTCCATTTCACCAACTGGGTGGAGGTCTATGCTTCTGACCCAAGGCCCTGAGGCCCATCCAGGGGTGGGGATTCTCAGGTGGTCCCATGTTCAGTTCAGACACGGATCCCACGGACAGGCCATCCTTCCCCACAATGTCCTCCCTCCTCTCAGATCCCAACCCTGGTCCTTCCCACCTGCTGTCTTCCGACATCTTCGTCCTTCTTGAGGCCATACTTTATTTAAAACCCACCTCCTGCATCTGCGCTTCTCGACTTCAAGGGCACACATGCTGAGACACATCATCCCGGGGTTTCCAGCCATCATTTGTCACGCTGAACTAAAGCGTGCCGGCCTGATCCTGGCAGAAGAATGCTCGGGGACAAATAAAGAAGGGGTGTGGACCACTGCAGCCAGAAGAGGTTCAACGGTGGAACTCTTCACCACTACAGGCTGAACCACCACAGAGCATCGAGGGCTCAGGAAGGAAGTCCCACCAACAAAACCAAGAGCTTTGAGAGATGTGTCACTAACCTTCCGAGGCCACCCCGTAACGACTAGATGGAACACTGGTCTCACCCTGTGCTGTCCAAAACGGAAGCCACGAGCCACATGTGGCTACTGAGCACATGAAGTGTGGCTAGTTAGAAAACACTTACTAGCTCCCAAAGAATATAAAATATCACGGTAGCAATTCTTTATATGAATGAGATACTGAAAAGGATGGCATGTTGTGGATATACTGGGTTAAATAAATTATATTATTAAAATCAATTCCACCTGTTTACTTTCTTTAGGTGTCACCAGAAAGCTTAACATTGTGTGTGTGGCTCACATTTGTGACTCAAATTCTATTTCCACTGGACAGTGCCGGTCTGACACTTATAACAGATGAGGAGACAAAAAGCAATTCGGGAGTTTTTAGGAAGCGCACACACCAAAATACACACTCTCGCAGAGTCCCGTTAAAATTTAAATACAGCGCAAACACAAAGGCTTAAGACCAGAAAAACTCCTATGGCAATTTGAAGTAAAATGAGGGAGAAAAAGTAAGTGTGGCTGCTCGCTCTCCCACCAAGACAGGTACTCCAGGCTTCTTTAAAAATCTCCTTTCCGGCAAGAGAAGGCGGCAGAGATGCTGCCTCCACTCTAGCACCTGTCTTTCTAGGCTTCTCCAAGGCCAACAAGCTGGGGTGCGTGCCTGACCACCACGCAGCTGAGACTTCTTCCCAGGTGGCCCAGAAGGCCGGATCAGCCAGGAGACAAACCATGCGGCACAGGACACCTACTCCACAGGGTTCACGTCCAAGTCCGCTGGGATAATAAGTGAGAAAAGAAGAGTCTAAGTGGGAAAGTTCGGGGTATTTGCAGCACATCAAGGTGGGTCATGAGTCCAGTATTGCCAACTCCTTTAACAGTGGCTCACGGTAGGAATTACATGTATCGTGCACACGGATCGGCGAATGGAAATAAAACAAAAGTTTCATGAGACAACACTTACCTTCCATACTGTACTGTGCCTCTATTTTGTGTCCTTCTGTGTTCTATTCCGTTCTTTTTTCTTTTTTGACACTGTGAGCCACTAAACTGATTTTTCAGTGGTCACGATCCACAACCTAGCCCTGAGTATGGTGAATAAGAGGTGTAGCCCTCGCCCTGTGATGCACACTGCACCCCTCTCTCCAGAACCGGGGCATCCGGATGTGACCTCAGAATCCTTCTCAACACGGTGCTCTAGGCAGCTACAGCCAATCCCTTGAAGTCAGAATCAGAGATGAAACCTATTTATTATTATCCTTCTTCAGATCCAAAGCTCTCAAAAACTGAGGCTCAGAAGGAAAAAGTGATTTGCCCAAGGTCATACAGCAAGACCTTGGGTGAACTAGGGCTCCCACGGACCCACAAAGCCACTTCGCTTTACATCACCAGAGAGAAGACACAACTGACCCCAAAAATAACAAGAGCATGGAAAAATTCTAAATTTTCACCACGACCACGAAAAGTCATCCAGTAAAACACCGCAGGGGAAGTCCTCATCACTCCACCAAGGAGAAGACACAAGGATCCTGAGGTCAGAGGTAGCAGCATGCCAAGAAACGAGTCAAAGGTGGGGGGGGGGGGTTGTATGTGACAACGGAGGAGTTTTTAAACTCTTGTTTCTCAAATGAAACAAACCATTGGCTGTTTATTTTCTAGAACCAGGGAGAGGTCATCCTTACACTGACCAGCCATCTTTGTTGCTTTTCTTCTGCAAAAGCAAGAGCCCTTGTTCAAGTTCACCTCTGTGCAGGGCTGAAAGTATAAGCAAATCCTTTTTCCTAGCTTGGTCCAAAGTCAAGCTAAAAAGCAGGCCCTTGAAATTTCAAACCTTATTAGAAAAAAAAAAAAAAAAAAAAAAACCTCCTTAGGCAGAAAAGCAAAACATTAAGTAATAAGAGTCTCTACTGTGAAACAGTATAAATGATCTTTCACCAAAATAACTCAGCCCATCATCAAATTACCACCCCTCAAGTCCAATTTGCCAGATTTTTTGCCCAATATTATAAGAGAGTTTGGTGAACAGACATAGGCTAATAAAAATGAGCTCATATATCCATTTCTGGTCACACTTCCATCAAAAATAGGAGGTGAGAGAGGCCAAGGCCTAGGTCAGAACTCAGTCCTGGGAGACGCCAATAGAAACAAAAGAGAACTGACCCCGCCCCCAACAGTACCATCATGCACCTCCATTTCCTTTACAACAAACATGATCAGAATAACCAATTTTTTTTTTATAAAAGGAAAAAACAAGTCTACAAAACAGAAATGATTTTCAATTCCTCGCCAGGGGTTCCCTTGAAACCACAGACAACACAATGAAATTTCAGCAGAATGGAATTGAAGGAATCTGAGTTGTGTGTCAGGAGACCCAGGACACACAAAGGGACTTGCTGCAATATTTTTATTCCTTGCACCAAAAATAACCTGCTATCTACAACCCTGACTTTTTCTCCGATGCCCAGTAGGGGTGCCCACCTACCCCTCCCCAGCCCAGGGCAGAGCTCCCCTCCATCACTTGCTAAACTCAGGCCTACTGTCTCATGAGGCCTTCAGGGCCCTTGGAAATTACAAATTCTTTGACCATCCTAGGCATCGGCCTAAATAATTCAACAGAAAAAAAAATTTTTTTTAAATTATGCTACTTAAAAAAAAAAAAAAAACCCTCATTCCAAATATGTCAGAATGTGGCCAGTCAGCCCTGAAGGATTTCATTACTAAAAAAATAAAATCTCCCAAATGCAATGGTGATGATGGGAAATGTCGAACCTCTGCCACTGTCAAACATATTTCACAGAATTCGCATCCCCTCAGAAATTTGAATCCCCACAAAACGGGGTGGGAATCCATGAACTGGGGCCACCATTTTTACCAAGACCAGCTGGTAGCTAGCGAAAGGAACACAGTGTTTCCTGTCTTAGCCCCGTCAACCCCCTAGACCCACCATCAACCCCCACACAAGGTCCCACCAAGATCCCACCCTGCCAATGCTAACAGTATCCCCCCCTCCACTGAACAGAAAAATTAAAACTTTTTTTTTTTTGGTTCAAAATCTCCAGCAAGTTCAACCAGATACTAATTCATCACAAATAACCCTTCAACTTTGGGTGGGTACCTTATTTTCCTCTGTTAAATTTCAATTCAGTCAATATTTGTCTTCTAAGAAAAAAATTTTTTTGTTTTCACCTTCATTTGATTTCATCTTAAGGCCAAAAAAACTACATCAAATACTGTTTGCATTTGTGCTTTCATGTTCCCAAGGCAAGTACCTTTGGGTTTGGCTTTTGTGCCTATTTTCATTTTTTTGCCTTTAAAAAAAATTAAATTTTGATGCTAGAATCAGCCGAATTGATGTTTTACCCCATTTTTTCAGCAAACTTAAGTGTTCCACTAGAGAAGATGGATCAGAATCAGAATTTTCATCTCCTCTCTGTCCTCCCTTCTTTTATCTTTCCTTCTTAAGTCAGTAAAATTTGTGTTTTTTTATATCACAGACCCCCCCAAAATTATCAAAGCGAATGCATTTTCTTTTCCCCTTTGAAAGTAGTCAAATTTGTGAAAAATACGAAATGCAAATGAACTACCAACCCCACACCACAATCAAAGAGGCCTAAAACCAAGCTGGATTTTTAAAAAATAATAATTTTTTCAAATTGGAAGAGTAAGCAAGCACAGAGAAGGAAAAATTCTCTCCTACCAAGGATTCTTCAACCCTTGTCTTTATCAACTGATTCAGTTGCATATCATAAAAAATGAGCTTCTCTGAATCCACTGTTAGTTTTTTCATAATAATGTTAATTATGCATATCTTATTTTAATGGCGGTCTCTCCTACAAATCTGTGGGCTACTCAATTTGTATAATGAAATGAATTTACATTTTTTTCACTGAATATAGCTCAAAAAAGGTTCCTGACATTTTCTGGATAAAACAACAACAAAAAAAGAAATGCCTAAACCTTTCAGGAAACAAAATCAGAAAATAGTCTTAATCATCCCATCAAAACAAAAAACAAAAAGAAAAAAAAAAAAAAACAACACAAAACCCAACAAATGCAGGGAAAAAATACAGATTTTACTCTAACTTTTCCAGTTTCTGTTTTTCTTTAGAACCTTGGGATTTAAATGCAGTAAAATGTTACATGCAAAATTAGAAAAAAGAAAAAAAAAAACTACAATTTTTGGGTGTGTCCAAAGCCAACATTTTAGGATCTATTTTCTCTCTTAAATCCTTCCCTCTTGAAAACAGAAAAACTTTAAATATTGCCAAATGGTGAAATTAGTCTTTTCTGCCCGCTGGGCTAAACAAGTTCCAAATTACAATGAAGTACAATTTCTAATTGCTTCATAAAGCCAATTCTCCCAGTTTTCTCTAAACTCAACAATTTCCCTCCTTTCCTCATTCCAATTAGTTTTTTTGTCAAACTAAAATGAGTTAGGAAGCCAATTGACTTCGGTTTTAGGAGGCTTTCTGTTTTCTCCCCCTCAAAAACTGAATTCATTCAAATTCCAGCTTAATTTTCATTTACATATTATCTGGATTTGGCTTCAGAAATAAAAATTGTCTCCATGCTCCCGGAAAGATCAAAGTGAAAATTTTCACACCAAAAAAGAAAAAAAAAGAATCCTTTCCCCCACCACTGCCTTATAGTGCAAACTTTTGAAAAAATAAGAAATAAAAAATATTTCTTTTCAATTTTAATTTCTTTTTTTATTTACAAAATAGTATCCTCTAGGTGGCGTCGTTTTAATGGGAAAAAACTACCGTTTGAAGAAAAATTAGAAAAAAAAATTGAGAAAGGGAAATATGGCCTAAAAAAAAAAAAAAAGATTGTTGCAAAGATGGGGGGCCAGAGGGGAAAGACCTCCCGGGGGCTCATCAGGGACCCCGAGCGCAGAGGGGGTCAGGGGGAAATTGCAAATTTGGGAGGGAGGGGGGGAGAGCTGGAAGGGGTTGCATTTTTGCAAAATGTGAATTGTCCAAACTGAAATGGCTGCTCTGTTCTCTCGCCGCTTTGTTTTCTGGGCTCCGGTCCGAGCCCGGGGCTGGAGAGGGCGCTGGGTGGGGGCCCGAAGAGACCCCCGCGTCACCCCCAGCCTCCTCACGCCCCGCGGCGCCCGGGGGGGCTCCCCAGACCCCGACCCCCCGGTTTGCGCCCACAAAAAGCCCGCAAACGTGCCCAGGCACTTTGCATTTTGCAAATCTTGCAATGAAGTGGCGCAGCGCCCCGGGCCCCGGCCCCCCGGGGTCCCCCGCGCGGTGCATGCCCCCGGCCCCCCGTCGTACCTGCGGAGCCGCCGCGCCGCCCGGCTGGTTCATGGGGTCCGTGCGGGAGGAGGCGGCCC
>NC_048224.1:40990718-41090425 GCF_002007445.2 Ailuropoda melanoleuca | reverse complement strand
TTTTTTTTTTTTTTTTTTTTTTTTTTTTTTTTTTTTTTTTTTTTTTTTTTTTTTTTTTTTTCGCTCGCCAGCCCCTCGCAAAGGTCATGTTAGCAGTGGAAAAAAAGTTTGGGGAGCCGCCTCTTGGCGGAACACAAGGGGTTAATGGGAACTCTTCTGCTCCCCCCACCCACCCCCCAAAAATCAGATTGATTTTTAAATAAAGTTTGAAGAGCTGGGCTTATGAAGGAGTCGCGAGGCTCAGTGGGCATGTTCCTCTTGCCCCTGCCTGCCCCCTCCTCCAAAAAAAAAAAAAAATCTAATGTCATTTAAAAATAAAAGTTTGAAGAACCAGCCCTGGGTCAGACAAGAGGGGTTAAGGGGACTCTTTTTAGCCCCCCAATCAGATGGATTTTTAAAATAAATATTTAAGGAGCTGCTTTTATGTGAAATGCGGGATGAAGAAAATATTTCTGTCTACCTTTGTCAACATTTTTTTTAAAAGAACAGATTTATATTAAAAATAAAAGTTTAAAAAACTGGCCCTGGGTGAGGGAGACACTAGGGGTTAAAGGTTAAGGGGGGCTAGCCCCCCCTCCTATATCCCCCAATCAATTTCATATCAAGAAGAAAAATTCGGAAACTCTTTTCTTTGTGAAATAAATGGTGAACAAGATTATTTCTATCCAACACTCTAAAAATTTTTTTTATTTTTATTTTTTTTTAATTTGAGGAACTGCCTCCCTATGACTTGAGAGGTTCTAACCGGGATTTTTTTTTTCCTGTCCTCACCTCCCAAAAATATCTAATTTTTTTTAAATTAAAAGTGTGAAGGATCTAGCCCATAACAACACAAGAAGGATTACTGGATCCATCCCACATTTCCCACAGATGACTGATTTTTTAGAATAAAAATTTGAAGAACTGTCCGTACAAGATGAGAGAAATCTTTCTTTACCCCTCCTAAGAGAAAAATGTAAGGATACTTTTTTTAAAAATGAACACACTGGAAATTAAGAGTAAACAGATATCCTTCCTCTGTTCCCACCTTAAAAAATCAAAACAAATTTTTTTCTAATGTTTAAATAGTTGGATCAATAGGAGATAGGAAGAGGGTTTTTTCCCAGAAATTTTTTCCCTGCACCCCTCAGAAAAATTATTATTTTTTAAATGTCAGGAAACTAAGGAACGGTATAGGAAAATACTCTCTCTCCCTGTAGAAGGAAAATATGGGAATATAACCCTACATAAGAGGCAAAGAATTAAGAGACGCAACTCTTCCCCAGACCAAACACACAAATGAAGTTAAAAGGGATCTTCCAACCATTCCCTCCTCCGTAAAATGTTGGAGTCATTAAAAATAAAAAGTGGCCATTTCCCTCCCAGCCAGCCTGGCAAGTGTGTCCCTGGCAGAGATGTGGCAGGCTCTGCCAAGGCTGCTGTAGGGCAGGCACTGAGCGAAGCAGGTCAGCCCGTGGAGTCTGGCAGAATTGCGCTCCCATGAGCCCTGGGCATATGTGATGGCCAGGCAACCCCCTGCCCGCCTGCCCCTCATCCACCATGTGGCTGAGGCCTTGTTACCCAGAGAGATGCTCCAGGTTTGATGGCTTTCTGGTTCCAGCCGTGTGTGAAGGTTTCTGGGCACCTGCCTCAAAGCCAGGCCACCTCCTCTACCCAGTGGAGCCAAGCCTATCTTTAGGCCCTGAGGTCCAAAGAAATTGGACCCCAAAGATGCTCAGTCTCAGTCCCCGTGGCTCAAAGCTGTAGGGTACCAAAGGAAAAAAAAAATAAACCCTGCCCTGTCAATGTGGAAAACACATGCAGGAAGTTTTCACTGAGCACTTAGTATGTGCAAGGCATGTTCTGTCTAGTAAGGCAGTCACACCGTAAAGAAGAGGATTGCTGGCAGCAGCCCTTCTGGAACTTTAGCAACTCACCCAGGAGGGCCTGTTTGAACACAAATGTATTGGGCCCCACCCCAGAGTTTCTGATTCAGTCAGGAGTAGGAACTGAGAATTTGCCTTTTCTAACAAGTCCCCAGGTGATTCTGATGCCTTTGGTCTAAGGTCCACACTGTTTAAACCATTGCAAAATGGTGCCAAGAGCACAACGCACAGGTGCAAGAGACAGAGGAAGGACTTAAACCAACCCCGGGCGGGGGTCCGCAAAGACTCCAGGAGAAATAACATCCACCTGTAAGGGTGGGTAGAAGCATCCTTCCTCTCCCGCTCTTAATCAGATGGCAGCCTCTGTCTAGATCAAGGATCCTTAAATCCTTGGATAGGTTCGGGGATCCATAACTAAGCAATTTTATATCTTAAGCAAATCTATGTCTCTATGTGCATTTGGGGAAAGAAAATCTATGTCTTTTACCAATTTCTTAAAAAGGTCAGTGACCCCAACCTAGAATGATCTGCAACCTAGAATGATTTCCAGGTGGAGGTGCCTGGAAAATCATCATGGGTCTTTCTCAGCCTTCTCTTTCTGGAATCACTGCAAGCCCTTTCTGCTTCTCTACTAACCACAGGCCACAGGAATCGGGCTTCCTCTTCCATTAGCACATCCCAACAGAGAGCCTCCCGCGCATTCAACACCACCTAGAGAGGCATGTCCTCAACAAGGGTCCCAGGTCTGGAGGGTCTGTCCCTTCTTCACTCTGTCCCTGCTGGGCCATGAAGGGTATGCTAAGTACACAAAGATTGGGCTTGATGCCTTCCTGACAAAATCCAGTTTCTAAATGAACACACACATTTCCCAACCGATAGTGGAAACGACCCAGTCACCCAGAGCTGTGATCTGTCCCCACTCTGGAGGTTAACGAAGGGTAGACTCACCACAAGCAGGGGTCTAGGAAGAGGGAAGGACAGAGAGAGGAGCTAAAGTATGTAGTGAGATCCCAGGGGGTAAACCCCAACCTGCTCAATGATGGAACAGGCACCATAAAATCACAGAGAAGGAATGGAATGGCCGTGGGTCATAGTTGCTGAAGAACAAACGTACACCTTAGGTAGTAACTTGGTCCAGTGGGGACTCCAACGCTTACCCATCCTCTAGGGGCCCATCTTTCAATTACAACCACGTGTTCATCAGTTTCTGAAAACTTCTGACCCTGTCCGTGTCCCCTCCACTGGCTTCCAAATCAGCATATATATAGCATAAACATATATACATATGTATACGTGTGTGTGTGACATATGTAACACCTATATAGCATAATTATTAAGAGCCCAGGCTGTGGAGTCAACAGCCTGACTTCTGAGTCTGGCTTTGACCCTCACATGCTCCATGATCTTAAGCAGACAACGCAGCCTCTCCCTGCCGCCAGTCCCCATCCTTCAAATGGCGCTGATAGCAGCACCTGCCGCATAGGGACACTCTGAGGATGAAATGCGAGAAGACGTGTAAAGGTTTTAGAAAGTACCTTGTATAAAGGGAGCACCCCATACACGTCCTCCATTGGAATCACAGAGATGTGTTTCTCACCGCTGCCACTGACTAGCTCTACGGCCCTGGGCTCCTGGCTTAATCTCTAAACCTTAGTTTCCATCTCTATAAAATGGGGTTCCCAAAACCTACCAGCCTTATCAACACTCTTTTAGCTGTAACCAGTAGAAATGAAACGATGCTAAACTTTAAAAGGGGGGGGGGGAGGGAGTGTTTTGTTAAGACGGGAGGGAGATCCTGGCTCCCAAGGGCAGGAGATGAAATGAAGCCTTGAGAGGATTTGGAGCCAGGAACCAGAAAGTCATCAGGAACGGGGCTTGCTTTCTCCCTCATTCTGGGGCACAAGTTTCTTCCTTTTCTTTCCTTTCTTTTCTTTCTTTTCTTTTTTTCTCTTTTCTCTTGTCTTTTCTTCTTCCTCCCCTCCTCCCTTCCTTCCTTCCTTTTTTTAAATATTATTCCCTGAATGTATTTTTCTATAGGGGGAGAGGAAGAAGCAGGCTACCCACTGAGCAGGGAGGCTGACGACGCAGGGCTTGATCCCAGGACCCCGGGATCATGACCTGAGCCAAAGGCAGACGCTTAACTGACTGAGCCACCAGGCGCCCCTTAGGGCCACACGTTTCTTGGCATTGCAACGTCATTTTCTCTGTCTGTCTCCCTCCCTCCCTCCTTTCCTCCTTGCCAATCTCCAGGTGGGTACTCTCTGTGTCTCTGAGCACATAGTCAAAATGGCTGCCCCACGGTCCTCCAGGTGTGAACAGTTGCTAGCCAAGTATCTCTGTGCTTCGATCCAAATTCTCTGGGCAGAGAACGCGATTGTCCAGGCTTGGCTAGATGCCACCAGGAGCCAACCACCTATGACCAAAAGGAGCCCGTAAACTTCTGAGACCCATCCCTGAGGGAAGGGGTGTGGTGGGTGGGCAGACCCCTCACATGTCCAACCTCTTAGAAAACTGTGAGGATTTGCTGAGCTTAGGAGTGTAACAGTGCCCAGCACAGGGCCTGACACACAGACACACTCAAAAGGTGTGCTTCCTCCTGCTAGAGTCTGGAGACATTTGAGATACCTAGGGGTTGAGGATAGCGAGATTTTGTCAGGTGTCAAGCTTTTGTCACAGGCTGCTGAGGGGAACAAGGAGACAGGAATTGCCCCAGAAGTGACCTTTGAGTCCCAAACAGAACCTGAGGCCTGGCTAAAATTTCGTGGGTAGAGTTTGGTGGAAAAGATCATTTCAGGGTGAAACAGTAGGTTCTCAAGGGTATGGAATAGAAGGAAGGCAGGGAATTCACAAAATGGTGTCTTCTTCCCCAAGCCCGGTTTCTTTTTTTAAGCCTAAGCAATGAAGGAAGTACTCTTTGTAACAGCCCAGCCAGGAGACTCCAGCTCCCCAAGTCTGTACTCAGCGGAAGAAAACCACACAATCCAGTCTCAGAAAGTCTCTTAGCAATTTACAAAACAAGATGGCAGCATTTTCAAACTCGACCCACTACTTCTCTGGAGTGGGCAGGGAAGGCACAATCACCCCCATTTTAAAGACGAGGAATTTGAGGCTCAAGTCCTTGGCCAAATCAGTCAGTGGCACCCAGGCCTGACTCTCAAGCAGTGCTCTCCCCATCGTGCCCCTCACTGCCCTCTGTGGAACTTTCTGGTGAATGGAATCAAAATCAACAGATTCTTTAAATCACTTTGCCCTGGTGCTAGAATTTTCCTCTTTTCCTTCCTTTCATACTCCTCTCACCTCTCCCTCAAGTTGGGAAGACGTGGCAGCAATTTACTTCCTCAAGAGAGGTCCTTGCAAACCATGGAGAAGTCTCTGGAGAGGAAGGTATCCGACGCCTTGACAGTACCCCAGGGTGGTTAAGTCCAGGATGCAAAACCAGAAAGAAGGAGGACCCAGCACAAGAGACCAGTGAATCAAAAGAGAAAGATCAAGCTGATGGCCCAGGCCAAGAATCAGAATCAAGGCCAAACATGAGTGGTCCAACCCCGGATTCAATAGCAAAAAGGTCATTATGCAACTACAATGTCCGGCATGTTTCATAAACCTATTCCATGGAGCCTGCCATCCCGTGACGCCTAGCGATAGTCCAGCATCCTAGGGAAGAGCTCACCCTGTCTCTGCAGTTAGACCTGTGTAGGAATCCCCGCCCTACACTCACCAGATTGTGACCTTAGCCACCATACAAGCCTCAGTTTCTTCATCTGTAAAATGGGCAAAATAAGGTACCTCACATAGAATGTTATTTAAAGGATTAACTTGTGTTATGCCCTAAACACATGGTAGTTATTGTTCTAGTCCTGGCCCATTTCCACTTTACCATATATAAGGAAATGCAGGCACTGGGTGGGGGGCAGGTGGAGTCACCCGCATGTGAGCAGGGTTATCCAGCCAAGAAAGGAACAAAGTCAGCTTTGGAGGCAGCTGCCCCAAGTCCAGTAGGGAAGCCCCCGGATATGGCATCGATCCTGATTTCAGTTTGCTGGATTTCAGAATGGAGAAAGACCCAGGCCAAGCTGGCAGAAGCTGGTTCGTCTCTTCTCCTAATGCCATCTGGAGGCCCCCCAAGGAGGCTTAAATCTGTCCTTTCTGCCGCGCAGGGATTAGCTAACACTGTGATGTGGTGTGGGGTCCGGCTCTGGATTCAGACCACACTAGGCTCAACCTCAGCTCAGCTCCTTTCCAGCCACGTGAGCCTTAGCGCCTCACACTCCTATCTCTGAGCCTGTTTCCCGAACTGCTAAATGGGAGTAGCGACAGATACACCCATGTTTTCCAGGAAGATTAGAAAAACCAATGAACGCCAGCACACAGTAGGGATCCTAGAGGTTAGTGACGATGACCATGACGATACGATCTCCAGGCTTGTTTCTGAACAACTGTCCAGAGGGTGGGACATGTCTGTGATGACAGCTCAGCCATGACACCATCCAGTTACACTCCTCCGGTCTCTCCGTTAACAGACGAGGACAGGGAGGCACAGAAGGTCAATGGAATGTACTTTCACCAGCAAACGGACACACGGACCTGATGTGCCTCCTGATGTGAGGCACCGAGAAGAACCAACCGTGCTTACATCGAGCTCCTGCCAAAAATGCATAACCCAAATCTAATCGGGAGGAAACATCAGACAAACCCAGATTGAGGGGCATTCTACAAAACAACTGGCCTGTATTTTTCAATAATGTCAACATTATGAAAGACAAAGAAAGGCTGAGGAACTGTTTCAAATTAAGGGAGACTAAAGAAATATGACAACTAAAGGCAGAGAGTGATCTGGAATTGGACCCTCGAGCAGAGTGAAAAAAATATTGCTCTAAAGGACATTGTGGGGACGATTGGTGGAATCTGAATATGGCAGGCTATTACGTAATAGTATTTGCGCTAAATTTCCGAATTGATAAATGGTCTGTGGTTGCATAAGAGACATTATACAACGATAGAACATTTATTTAACACAAGAATATGTTCTTGCCCTTAGAAAGTACACACTTCTTTTGTAAAGGATGATGTGATGTCCGCAACTCACAAATGGTTCAGGAAAACAAATTTTGTGTCTATCTACCTATCCATCCATCCATCTATGCATGCCTATATATGCATATAGATCATACATCTCTGAGATAAAGCATTAATATATGACCGCATATTAATAATTAAGGAATCTGGGTAAAGACGATACAAGAGTTCTTTGTACTCTCCTCGCAACCGTTCACAGAACTTTGAAGCTATTTCAAAATAAAAAATTAAGAAAAGTCCTATATCTGAAATGTCTGAAAAAGCCAGAAGCCTACACTGAAATTACTTTCATCACAATGAACTCTTTTTTCATTGTATGTTTGACAACAAAATTTCACTCATTGATCACTGGTTGGTCCACATCAAAACCTGCTGATTATTTTTTTCTAACAACATGGGTTTTCTTTTGTGACCATTATTCCTGCCATGTCCAATTTTCCCAGGCAAATTCTGTGATCTAAATTTTTTCGAACAGATTTAGGGTCTTCCATCAATTTTTAGTCAATAACAATGTTTACTGTGTGCAGAATCAATCTTTGTCAGTTTTTTCCCCCGTTGCTTATTTCTACTAACTAAAAATTTTTTCCAATTTCTGTGATTTTCAGTGTTATCAAAAAGATTTAATTCTTCAAACAGGTTTTTTGGATTTTTTCCAAAATTAATTTTACCATGTGTGGTTTAGTGGGATTCTCAACCCTGGCTGGGCATCTCAGTCACCTGGGGGGCTTGGGAACAAGACAGGTTTCCCAACCTCCAAGCCCAGCAACCCCAAGATTCTGAATCAATAGGTCTGGGGCGGGACCCAAATATCTATATATTTTTTAAAGATTTTATTTATTTATTTGACAGAGATAGACAGCCAGCGAGAGAGGGAACACAAGCAGGGGGAGTGCCAGAGGAAGAAGCAGGCTCATAGTGGAGGAGCCTGATGTGGGGCTCAATCCCATAACGCCGGGATCACGCCCTGAGCCGAAGACAGACACTTAACCGCTGTGCCACCCAGGCGCCCCCCAAATATCTATATTTTTAACTGACCCCCCCACCTCCCAAATTTTTAGCAGTCACTGGCCCACCACGTGGTGTGGTGCCCCACTTGCCTTGTATGATCGGTAGTGCAATAATTAAACTCTCTGGGCTGGCTATCCTCATTTCCACATCCCACTTGACTATGAGGTTCATGGGGAGAGGGAACAAACTGATGGTTTCTGAATGGCCTGCCCAGTCCATTACTTGTTCAGTTAGGCAGAGAAAATATTAACTGCATTATTGCCGGCTCAACGCAAACTTTGACTTTCAGTATCAACAGAAGGAACTTCTTTTTCTTTTTCTTTCTTTTTTTTTTTTTTTTTTAAGATTTTATTTATTTATTTCACAGAGATAGAGACAGCCAGCGAGAGAGGGAACACAAGCAGGGAAGCAGGGGGAGTGGGAGAGGAAGAAGCAGGCTCATAGCAGAGGAGCCTGATGTGGGGCTTGATCCCATAATACCGGGATCACGCCCTGAGCTGAAGGCAGACGCTTAACCGCTGCGCCACCCAGGCGCCCCGGAACTTCTTTTTCTTACTGTAGTAAATGTCTATCCTGTAAAATGTACCCTTTTAACCATTTTAAGGGTACAGCTCAGTGACATTAAGTGCATACACGCTGTTGTGGGACCAGCACCCCTGTTCATCTCCAGGACACTAACTGCCCCTTCCCCTCTCCCCCAGCCCCCCGTAACCTCCCTTCTACTTTCCGTCTCTGCGAAGTGGACAATGCTGTTACTTCATCTAAGTGGTATCATGCAGTGTTTGTCCTTTTGTGTCTGGCTCGTTTCACGTAGCATGATGTTCATTCACGATATAGCACAGGTCAGAACTGCGTTCCTTTTTTTTTTTTTTTTTTTAAGATTTCATTTAGGGGCGCCTGGGTAGCTCAGTCATTAGGCATCTGCCTTTGGCTCAGGTCATGATCCCAGGGCTGTGGGATCAAGCCCCACATCCAGCTCCCTGTTCAGTGGGGAGCCTGCTTCTCCTTCTTCCTCTGCTGCTCCCCAGGCTTGTGTTCTCTCTCTCTCTCTCTCTCGATATCTCTCTCTGTCAAATAAATAAATTTAAAAAATCTTTTAAAAAAATAAAATTAAAATAAAGGTTTTTAAAAAATAAAATAAAATAAAGGTTTTTTTATTATTTGAGAGAGAGAGAGAGAGAGAGAGGGAAAGCAGGAGCAGGGGGAGTGGCAGGCAGAGGGAGAGGGAGAAGCAGGCTCCCTGCTGAGCAGGGAGCCCGATGTGGGGCTCGACCCCAGGATCCCGGGATCATGACCTGAGCTGAAGGCAGATGCTTAACCAACTGAGCCACCCAGGTGTCCCCAGAATGATATTCCTTTTTCCGGTTGAATAATATTCCCCTGTATGGATGTACCACTTCTATTTATCCATTTTCACCTTTCGGTGGACGTTTGGGTAGTTTCTACCTTTTGGTGATTGTGAATAATGCCACGATGAACCTGGGTGTCCATGTATCTGTTCAAGTCCTTGCTTTCATGTCTTTTGGATATATACCCAGAAGTACAATCATTATACGGCAATCCTTTGTTAATTCTTTGAGGAACTGCCATAATATTTTCTACAGTAGCTGAAGAAGAAACATTTTGTAAAACTGCTTTGGAATGCCTGGTGGCTCAGTCAGTTAAGCATCCGACTCTTGATTTCAGCTCAGGTCATGATCTCGGGGTCGTGGGACTGAGCCCCACATTGAGTTCTGTGTTGTGCATGGATTCTCTCTCTCCCTCTGCCCTCCCCACCCCCGCCCTCCACCCACATGCTCTCTCCAAAAAATAATAAAATAATAAAGGTAGAACAGTGATTAATCCTTTCTGACATTTATCCCAAGTCTACTGAGAAACAAAATCCATACATCTATCTTTAGCAACCTCAGAGGATCATGGGATGCTCGTTTCCCCTTTTGTTCTGTGGCAGGCTGATCACATTAAAAGCCACAGCTCCGCACACCTCTCTGCACCTACCCCTTGTTGTCACGTGACTTTGCAGTTCTTCTCACCCAAAAGGTGAAGTGTATTTTCTGATCCCTTGAGTCTGGATCTGACTGTGTGACCTGCTCTGGCCAATGGGATGTTAGCAAATTTCACCTAAGCAGAGGCCTTAAAAGTGTTTGTGCAACTGAGTGCACACTTGCTTTTACACTTCTGCCTTCAACCATGAGAATGTGCCCAAGCTAGCCTGCTGGAAGAACAGGACACGGTCACCCCAGCTGACCACCAGATGTGGGAGTCCTGAACCAACAGCAAGCCACCCCCCTGTGTCCCCCACCCAGAGTGTGAGAGAGCCCAGAGGAGATTAGCAGAATCATCCACAGTAAACCCCCAAGCCACAGACCCGTGAGCGAAATGGATGCAGATGGTTTTATATCCTGAGCTTTGGGGCAGTTTGTTACACAGCAGTACTGGGGCAACAGATAACTGATACATCTCCCCTCCTCCTCGGTCAACTGCTACAGTTCCTGCATTGTCAAAGGGTGAGGAGATGACCGAGTTTTCCAACTTCACAGAGCTTACGTGACAGGCAAATGCCAGAACTGGAAGTTGCCAGTTATGCTCTAAAGGCTGACTTGTCTTCCCTCTTGAAGGTTACCCTCCTCTAGTTTATTGGGAAAGAGAGCTCTGGAGAGCATCTGTTCTCCCTTGCCCCTCACTCTAATGACGGGATCTCAGTGTTCCTTGGAGAACAAGACTTCTGCCATGCTTAGTCTGTGTATTCTGGGTGGAGTTGCTCTAGGCCAATCAATGTATGCCATACTCTTGGCCCCAAAATGGCTCAAGGATGGTCACATGGCAGGCCAAGCTCATGAGATTCAGCTTCAAGAACATGAACGCAAAGTTTCTTTTTCCACTGAGATTATTGGGAGGTATAGTTTAAGTCTAGAGGAGTCAGAGACTACCACGTGGAAAAAGCTTGCCCATATATGGCTAACGAAGACAAAAGCAAAGCCCAGAGATGAGAAGAAACAGAGCCCTGATGACACAGTTAGAACCCCTAGATCCGGTCATGCCTAAAGTTGTATGTCTTTGAATTTTTAGTTACATGAGTCAATAACATTGTTAATCTGAGTAAGGCCTCTGTCCCTTGTCACTGAAAAAAAAATGATTTTTAAAAAAAATTTTTTTAAAGATTTTATTTATTTATTTGACAGAGATAGAGACAGCCAGCGAGAGAGGGAACACAAGCAGGGGGAGTGGGAGAGGAAGAAGCAGGCTCATAGCAGAGGAGCCTGATGTGGGCCTCGATCCCATAACGCCGGGATCACACCCTGAGCCGAAGGCAGACGCTTAACCGCCGTGCCACCCAGGCGCCCCCAAAAAATGATTTTTTTTTTCATTTCTCCTGGTTCACTCCCTGACTGCATTGTTCCTCATCACCACGGGCTCCTCTAGAGTGCCCTTAGCCCCACTGCTGTGAAGAACCACTGTGCTTATCACGCTGGTCACCACCTGGGACTCCAGGAAAAGTCCATCCTGTAGAGTTGATATTTCTTCTGAGCAGGCTCCTTTGCCCCAAACGGCTCTGATTTACGCCTGTTGTCCCAGCATGATTACTAACAGCACTCCCTTGCCCTGTTGATAGTGTCATCATTTAGATAATAAATTATAGGGTTCCCTTTAGCAGGCCACACTTCTTTTTATTGTGTCAACCCTTTCTTTACTCTCCCTGGCCCCCTAACATAAAGCTGAACAGGAGTTTCAGACTTTACCAAAAGCCTGAAATAATAGCACAGGAGGTGTGGCAGAATCCAAAGATGGCTTCAACAAAGTCTGCCATCCCACAGGTTCTTCTACAATGAGGCCTCGCCTCTCCCTCAAGAGCTGGAGTCTGATTCTCTTCCCTTTGGATTTGGGCTTGTGACTGCTTCCTCTAGTAGACCACTGTGGAAGTGATGTTGAGTGACTGAAGTGTGGAAGACAAAGTAGCTTCCATCTTATTCATGAGCATGCTCATCCTTGGAGCCCTGCGCCATCATGGAGGTAGTCCGACGTCCTTGGAGCTGCCACACTGTCAGGAAGCTAAGCCACACTGAGAGGCCAGTATAGCCTCTCCAGTAAGCAGCCTGACAGACTAGACTCTAAGATGGCACCCAGCTCTTGGTATTCATACCCTTGCATCATCCCTTCCCCTTGAGTGAGAATGAGACTTGCTTCTAATCAGGAGAAGACCGCAAAGGGGATGGGTTTCCAGAGGCAGTTTTGTTACAGAAGACGGTAACCTCTGTCTGGCTGGCAAGACTCTCCACATTGCTGGCTTCAAAGAAGGGAGTTCCACACGGCAAGGAACAGAGGAAGACCTCCAGTCAACAGCCACTCAGGAACCTGAGCCTCAGTCCAACAACCCAAAAAGAATGGAGTCCTACAAACAACCTTGTGAGTGAACTTAGAAGTGGATTCTTCCCCTTGCTGGCAGCCTCATGAAAGATGCAAAAGCAGATTCCTCACCCACAAAAATTGTGAGAAAATGAATGCACATTGAGAATTACCTCTCTGTGCACCCAAATTTTTATTTCAATAATTTGGAATGGAAATCCTTCCCGGCCTCTTAAACAATGGCTAGCATCATTCCTGCTTCCTTTCCAGATATCTCACATCAAGCACTGCCCCAAACCCTAGGAAGATGAACTGAGCTGGGGGCGCCTGGGTGGCTGTCAGCTAATCGTATGCCTTCAGCTCAGGTCATGGTCTTGGGGTCCTAGGATCGAGTGCCGCATCGGGCTCGATTGTGCAGCAGGGAGCCTTGTTTCTCTCTCTCCTGCTCCCCCTGCTTGTGTTCTCTCTCTCTCTTTCTCTGTGTCAAAAAAATAAATAAATTCTTAAAAAAAAAAAAAAAAGATGAACTGAGCTGAAGATATTTGCACAATAGAGTGAGTTTTTCAAAGGAAACCATTATTTTTCCAGATTTTTGAGAGCTGTTGAGTATGCATTCGGTTCTTTAGAAGCCATTATTTGACTCTATGAAATGAGAAACAGCCTTCGATGATCCAAATGTATCCTTCCTACCAGAAGACAAATGTAATCCCCAGAAGTCCCCTAGGACTCGCTAGCCTGTGGGTATAAATGAGGTCACACTTTATTTACTTATTTAACAAATACTTTCCTAGGGCTTGTAATGAGCTATTCTAAGCGCATTAAAACCATCAGTCCTTGTTACAACTGGATGAGGTAGGTACTATTTATTACCCTCTCTGTTTTATAAATGAGTAAACTGAGGCACAAGGAGGTAAAGTAACTCGCCGAGGAACATAGAGCTCCTACGTGCATCTGGGTTTTGGACCCAGAAGTCTCACCCCAAGAGCCTATACTTGTATTTACTTTGCTACCCTGAATCTCCCTGATTTGGATCCCCCACCTGCATGAATGGCGGAAGCATCTGAAACTCCATGGTAAGGTTCCCTCCTTCCTCTAATGATCATGGTTTCCAGAGTCCTTGAGGGACTCCCTGTGGGAGGCGTCCCAGGTGGGCTCAGTGTTCCCGTGGATACTGTTTCCGGAGGGCCTGTCTGCCATTAGCTTATTCTATCAGCTATCAATTACCACAGGACCATGTAACAAAGAGCCCAGGACTCAGTGGCTTCAAGTAATAAGCAGGAATTCAGTTCACAATGCTGGTCACTAGAAAGGTTCTTCTGATCTTGGCTGGGCGTGTTCACATGGCTGGGGTTGGCTGGCTGGCTCTCAGCTGACCTGTGTTGGGCCATGGCTGGGACAGCTAGGGACCACCTGACCCTAGTCCACACACTTCCCACCCTCCAGCAGGCTAGACCAGGCACGTTCATCTGACAACACCAAAGGAGAAAAGCAGATAAGCCCAACTGTATAAGCACATTTCCAGCTCCTGCTTAAATCCCATTGTGAGCATCCCATTGGCCAAAGCAAGTCATGCCGCTGGGAACAGAGTTCAAGCAGGAGAAGGCGTACTGTACAGGGCCTGGATACAGGGAAGGGTCCAGAACTGGGTCATTAATGCAATCAATGTACCACACTGACCACCAATTTTCTTTCTTCTCCAAAAACGTCAGAACAAAATTAAATTTCAAAGTAAAAACCCATTCAGATAAAGCTGCCCAAGATGCCATAAATTCAAGTTGTGCTCTGAGAGATGGGAGAGAAGGGAGCCAAACCAGGGGCAATGGGCACAAATGGCTTCTTTATGAAGGGAAAACAGCAGCATTCCTCTGTATCAATAGGAAATGAAACCGAGAATTCAGAACTCAGCCGGGGAGGCCCACATTCTGGTGGCAAAGTGGCAGTCAGCAGGGTAGGCATTGTGCAGGCCTGGTGTCTGAGCAATAACGTTAGCACAAAAGTCACATCAGAGCAGGCCTACAGCAAAATTGACTCAGTTAGCAACTTCTTAGCATATCAATGTCTTATTTTGTTTCTCAGGCAGAAAGCTCAAATATTGGCTTGCCTGATTCAAAATTGGCCCGTAGGCCACCCCAGTTTTTCCAAGAGAGTATAAATGAATGTATACTTTATTCCCATTCCTGGAAAGCAGGAGCTGTCATTTTCTGGGCTCACACACCCTGCACATAGCATGGTTCTAATTCTTTCTCAGAGAAACGGAGGAGCTCTGTTAGCCAAACTGATCTCTAAACCCACAATTCCAGGGTCCCTTTCTTCTATTGCAAGAGGGCACCAGAAATATCGGCCTCCCTGAGGTGGCAAAGGTCAAGCCCTGTGGAGAAAGCAACTGATGCTTTTTTGGAAATATGTGAGAAGACTCGGCGGCCGGTAAAACTTACCAAAAAGAACCCAACGGAAGAGCCTGGGGCATTCCGCTTTTTTATTACAGAGACATTAGGACATGACAATGGAGGGAGAAACAGAAGCCAACAAGTAGGTCCCCCTTCCCTGACTCTGTCAGAGCTGGGGAGGAACCTCCACAGACCTCTGAATCCTTCCTGGGTATACTGTTTGCCACACGCCGGGTGTTTTTCACGCATTACCTCAATGATTCTTCAAGAGTGTACACGTCCCCATTTTCCAGAAGAGGAAATGGAGGCACAAAGCTTCAGTAAGTTGCCCAAGTCACACAGAACGTTAGTGTGGAGGCACTCCGACTCCAGAACCAGTCCTCGTAGATATGACCCTATGAAAGCTCCCCCCTGGGGTGCCCTTCAGATGCCATCAAGCCTTGTGCCTTCAAACGAGGTGGCAGATCCGCTGGGGATACGATTTCCAAGTAGTCGACACAGAGTTTCATGAAAATCCATGTCTAGGCTCTTAACCTCCGTGTGTACGATTTCCTACCATGGACCTGCTTGAGAACTTTGCTGAGGAAGCACAGACCTGGTTCTCCGTCCCCACCTTCCCTTTCTCAGCTGCCCTTCTCCCATCCGACAAAAGTGCACCCCTTAGCCATCTGTATCTCACCGTGGGGCATTGCCCTGGGTGGACCACTCTGGGTTGGGGGCAGGGAGGAGAGGGCACCAAACGGAAGGATGATTCCAAAAACTGGGGACCAGAAGTTCCTTTATCCGGGGCGCCTGGGTGGCACAGCGGTTAAGCGTCTGCCTTCAGCTCAGGGCGTGATCCTGGCGTTATGGGATCGAGCCCCACATCAGGCTCCTCTGCTATGAGCCTGCTTCTTCCTCTCCCACTCCCCCTGCTTGTGTTCCCTCTCTCGCTGGCTGTCTCTATCTCTGTCAAATAAATAAATAAAATCTTTAAAAAAAAAAAAAAAAGAAGTTCCTTTATCCAAGACCCCACAAACTTAGAAGAGACAAACTTCTATTACTTTTACTGCTTAACAATTATAGAAATTTTGATCAACCACATCCTAAAATTAACTGAGAAACATGCTTATTAACCCATAATGCCTGATGATCACTGAAAACAGAAATTTTAAAATTTCCACCTATAAATGTATTTTTGATTTAGAGACAATACAAGATGATCCATATGAGACTTACAAGCAGAAAATGTATTACGTTTCTGTAAAATTCTGTGGGAAAGTGGAATAGAACAAGTGATTTAAAGGAGAAAAAGGTGGGGCGCCTGGGTGGTGCAGTCGTTAAGCATCTGCCTTCAGCTCAGGGTGTGATCCCAGCGTTCTGGGATCGAGCCCCACATCAGGCTCCTCCACTGGGAGCCTGCTTCTTCCTCTCCCACTCCCCCTGCTTGTGTTCCCTCTCTCGCTGGCTGTCTCTCTGTCAAATGAATAAATAAAATCTTTAAAAAATAATAATAATAAAGGAGAAAAAAGAACATCGCAAACTTTCTATAGCTCTTAAGAGTTTGTCTTGGGTTGCCTGTGAGGCTCAGTAAGTGAAGCATCTGCCCTCAGTTCAGGTCATGATCCCAGAGTCCTGGGATCGAGTCACTCCCCCTGCTTGGTCGCTATCTCTCTTTACAACTGTTTAAAACCATGAGGACAAATTTTTTATCTATACGATTATGTGATTTTTCAGAATTCTTCTGGAGGTACTGGAACAAAAACAAGCAAAAAAACCCACGAAGTCCTCTGAGTTTGCCCAATCTCTCTTTCCACAGATGAGGCATTTGCAATCCAAAGAGTAGAAAGGATTTACCAACGAGGAGCAGAACAGTACCAGAGCTGGGACCAAAAGAAAAGCCTCAGGACTCCTAATACCGCCCGGTTTTCCTTATCAATGCTGACTTCCTGTGTCATTCAGAGCCCCAGCAGGTCCCAGGATTTGAAAGCAATGAAAGGCAGGAAAGTTAATCACTTGTCTACTTAACAGAGGGGAGGGAAGGGTCGAGGGAAAGCCACAGGGGCTGGCGAAGTACCAAGGACTAGCAAAGGTGCGAAGCCATTTCCACCCCTGGGCTGAAGGGGCAAAGAGAAAGAGAGCTTACCTGGGCTCTGCGGGACCTGTAGCTGGAGGACAGGGGTACCACGAGGAGGAGCCTGTCTTAAGTAGAGGTTCAGGATCTCTGGCACGCCACAACTAGCAGGGACAGAGCTGGGGGAATAAAGGCCCTGATCTGTCTCCTGCCTTAAGGCCTCCCCTTTGGTTCCTTTCATTGGTCCAATCTCTCAGAAGCCAGAGGGCAAGGGAGCTGGTTGACACGTTCCTTAGAGGTCAACCTCCAGGGCACAGAGCAAAACAGAGGGGGGTGGAGAGTGGGTCAGGAGGGGTGACCAGAAAATGTCCACCACACTTTCCATTTTGAACTTGACATTTGTATTTAAACAAAAAGATTAGGCTTCCCAGTCAAGGTAAGCTGCAGCACAATAAAGAGATCTGTCCCCAGAAGAACCCCAGAGCCTATGTTCCTGAGGCAGGAGGAATTTCAGGGGTGTTTAGAAGGGTTTTTGTTTTTCATTTTGTAACTATGAGACACCCAAGAGCTACTTATTTTAATACTATAATTTTTTTGGCATCTCCTTTCGTTGGAAACTGATCTTTATTTCTCTAACAATTGCCTTGTTAAATCTCCATTCACGGATGCTTCCACAGATCACCACAAGCTCCAACTCAAACCCAAGAGTTGAGGGAAAGTCTGAGAAAAGGAATGCAAATGGACATTTTAAACAGAATTATATTATTAAAGATAACAATATAAATTTTTAATAGTCATCTATTAAAGACAGATTAATCCTGCTATAATTAGATTGAAAGAATGCATGCAATTGCCATAATCCAAAATGCTATAAATTTAAATCACCTTTCTAGACGACCTGTGATCTTAGGCTAGAAAGAGCAGCGCCACCTAGAGGCAGGGGGCGCCAATGACCTAATGCCCTTTGACCTGCGCTTTTTTGGCTCACAAGTAAGGCTATCAAAGTGGGTGTGGTGGAGTCAGAGGAAGATAAGGAGATAACGGTGGGGTAGTGAGGAGGGTTACTCTTACCCCCAATCCTCCCCAAAGGCAGGCAGCTGCGTGATGCAGAAAGGAAGACCCAGGTTCTAGTTCAGGTAGCTGTTGACTCATACGGTATAACCTTGGTCAACGTCCTTCTCTGAATCCAAGTTTTCTCACTTGTAAATATTCGTCTCCAATATTTCTTATACCTCAATTGCCTTAGCTCTAAAACTAGGATGATAAAGACAAACTTTTTACAGGATTGTCTTGGGCACCAAATACAGCTAATACTTGAGGGAAAAAAACCTGTCAGGTCCTAAGCCAACATAATGGAGGTCACACGGTGTGGTACAGAAAACACATGGTCAGGATCAGTTTACAGTATAAACTATAGCCTCAAATTTAGACATTTGGCTATGGCCATGTAAGGAGATGAAGACATAAATATTGGCAGAAATAATGGCAGAAAACTCCAAATTTGAGGAAAATTTTAATTTAGACAGCCCAGAGACTAAATGAACCCCCAGTGAAATAAATACAAAGGATCCATACCTAGACATGTCTGAGTCCAACTGTAGAAAGACAAAGACAAAGGGAACCTCTTGAAAGCAGAGAGAAAAATGATTCAGCACGTACAAGAAAACATCAATACTTTCAATTACTAACTTTCCATGTGAAATAATGGAGACTAGAAGGACATATTAAAAGCACTGGAAGAAAAAAAAAACCCTGTCAACCAAGAATCCTATATTAAATAAAACTACCCTTCAAAAGTGAAAGCTAAATAAAGACATTCTCAGATTAAAGAAAAAAATGGCTGAGAGAATTCATAGCAATCAGGCTGCCTTACCAGATACTATAAAAGTCCTTCAGGCCCAAAGGAATTGACACCAGATGGTAATTTGAATCTACAGGAAGAAATAAGAACTATCAGAAATGATAAGTATGTAATAAGAGTTAAAATAAGAGAATGAATTTGAGAATCTATTTTATTCTCTTAATGTTTCAAAAAGACATAAAATTGTATAATTTTCTTTTTTTTTTTTTTTAAAGATTTTATTTATTTATTTGACAGAGATAGATACAGCCAGCGAGAGAGGGAACACAAGCAGGGAGAGTGGGAGAGGAAGAAGCAGGCTCCCAGCCGAGGAGCCCGATGTGGGACTCGATCCCGGAACGCCGGGATCACGCCCTGAGCCGAAGGCAGACGCCCAACGACTGCGCTACCCAGGTGCCCCAAAATTGTATAATTTTCTAAAACAATTTTATAAATTGTATAAATTTATTATATAAAACAATATTAACACTGTATTGTTATATATAACATATATACAAAATAACATGTACATATAAAACAATAATAGCGTAAAGGAAAAAGTAGGATTGGAGCAAAGTTTCTATATTTTGCCAAAATTAAGTTGATATTAATTTTAAGTACAGTACGATAAATTAACATGCATATTAAATTCCTGAAGCCACCAATAAGAAAATAACTAAAAAAATATATAGGAGTTAAAATAGCACACAGAAATATTTAATACAAGATATGAACTAAAGGAGAAACAGAAGAACAAAACAGATAACAGAGCCATAGAAAACAAATTACAGAATGGCAAATGTAAATCGTCCAATCACTTCAATTAAAAGGACAAGATTCGGGGCACCTGGGTGGCTCAGTCCGTCGAGCCTCTAACTCTTGATTTCTGGCTTGGGCTGTGATCTCAGGGTCGTAGGATCAAGCCCTGAGCCAGGCTCTGGGCTCAGCACGGAGTCTGCTTGGGATTCTCTGTCTCCTTCTCCCTCTGCCCCACCCCCAGCTTGTGCTCTCTAAATTAATTAATTAATTAAAATCTTTTAAAAGGAAGAGATTGTCAGATCATGATCCAACCACATGCTCTCTATAGGAAACGTACAAAACTATGGCATGCACACAGTAACCAAAAGAGAGCTGGAGTGGCAACATTAATATAATAAAAACAGACTTTACAATAAGAAATATTACCAGAGTTAAAAAAGGACATTTCATAATAATATAGGAAAATGCAACAGTTACATAGGTACCTTGTAACACACCTCATAATACATGAAACAAAACTGACAGAATTGAAAGGAAAAACAGACAAGTCAGCAACAATAGTTGGAGAATTCGATACCATGCAAGGCCCAACCCATGCACTTGGGAACCTTTACCCCAACGCTAGCTCCTAACCACCAGGAGCCCCCCCAAACCAGTCTCCTTTCCTTGCCCCCCTGAGGTTCTTTTATGTACCATTTGGCAACCTTTCCTGGTCTCTCCAGAAAGCCTCATGATGTAAGTAATAAACCTTTCCCTACCCTTGTTGGTGCATGTGTAGCAACATCAGATTTGAATGTAATAATCCTCAACAAAATACTAGCAAAGTGAATTCAGCAGCACTGTTAAAGTATTACACACCATGACTAAGTGGGTTTTATTTCAGAAAAGCAAGGTTGGTTCAACACACAGATGTCAATCAATATGATACATCTTATTAATAGAATAAAAAGAAAACAAGCACATAGCCATCTCGATAGACACAGAAAAATCACCTGACAAAAATCTAACAACTGCTCATGATAAAAATGCAACAAACTACGAAAAGAGAGACATCTGTAAAAAAATCCACTATTAACATCTTACTTAATGATGAAAGACTGAACGCTTTATCCTTAAGATCAGAAAGAACGGAAGGGTATCTGCTTTCTCACACCACTTCAGCATTGTACAGGAAGTTTCCGCCAAGTGCAATAAGGCAAACCAACAACAAACAAAACCAACAACAACATACAAATTGAAAAGGAAAAGATAAAATCACAGATGACATGATCCCTTACGTGTACAACCCCAAGGAATCCACAAAAGAGCTGCAACAGCTAAGAAACAAGTTGAGAAAGGTCACAGGATACAAGTTCAATGTGTGCAAACATTAATTATATTTCCATAAACTAGCAACAAACCATCCAATTAAGTGATTCCATTCACAATGAAAAAGAATAAAATAGTAATAAATTTAACAAAAGAAGTGCTAGACATGGAGACTACAAACTACAAAACATTTCTGAGGGAAATTCAAGAAGAACTAAAATTGGGAAATATCCAATGTTCATGGATTGGGAAATTCAGTATTGTCATCAATTTTCCCCAAATTGATCTATAAATCTGTTCTCTTTCTGAGGAGCTTGCTTAAGCCCTTTGAGTCTGTTTCCTCATCTGCAAAATGGACACAATAATCCTTTCCTCATGAAGTGGTTGTGAGGATTAAAGGAGCTAAGGTATGTCAGGTGATTATCATAGTATGTGGCACAGAATGAGGGGAGAAATAAGGAGAGATATATTAAACGGGAGGAGAAAGACAGGGATATCCAGATGGCACTTCTGATGGAGGTATGAGCTATTTTAAGGACTTGTCTGCGTTTCTGTTTCAATTTTGATCACAACTTTTGCTTTTGCTAAATTTTATCAGACTATTTTCAATTCCCATTTCAAAGAGCCCATATAATCTGTACAACCAAGCTAAAGTTACACCAGTTGGCTAAGAAACTCATGTCTGAGACAAAGATAGTATCCCAGACCACTTTTGGGTTGACATCCAAAGAAACTTTCTTACTGAGACGTTGGGCACTGAATTCTTTTGCAGGAATGTTCATGTGTTCAACAACATCTGTTGAGCACCTACTACGTACCAGAGACTGCAAATATAGCCACGAAAAAGACCATTTCCACCACAGAGCTCACCGTCTAGAGAGGGGGGCCAATGATAAACAGATAAATAAAAATATAAAAATATTGTTATATAAATATAAAATAAATACAAAAGCAAACATCGCATAGTGTGATAAGTGTTATGGGGAAACACAAAGCAGGGTGAAGATACAGAAAGATACGGGGTGCTATTTTAGCCAGGGGGACCAGGAAACTCCTCTGAGGAGACATTTTATCAGAGACCAGACAGAAGTGAGGGAACCAACCACCTTCATGGTTATTTTCATTTTTAAAAGGCGGTATTCTGTGATCAAATAAATTTGGAAAATGCAAATTCAAGGTGAGTTGACAGGTCCCTTCCTAAGCCTTTTTCAGGGGTTTTATTGTGCCAACTGGCCACGAACGTCTCCAGGAGGGAAATATGGCTTGCACCACCTCCCCACGTTTCTGAGCATGGCACCCTCTATCCCAGAGTCAGGGGCAGAGCCACCATTGCACCGGGCAGGGAAACATCGGACTGGGAGCCTCAGAGGATGGGAAACAGTGATCCTTCCCAGCTGGTGGTGTGGTTTTGTTGGAAGCAGGCACTGGCATTCTAACACCCCGGCACGCTGTGCTCTGGGTTCATAAGCCACACGAGGGTGATGGCAGGCTTCCAGCCAAGATGCATCTGTTTCCTGAAGAGAAGGGGAACCCGCGTCTGCCAGCTCTTCTGAGGGAGCCTATTCAGGGGGTACCAGTGTGTGGTGGCTGAGCTGAAGTTAGCAAATGGAAAACACGCGGCACTGAAGACCAGCCCAGCTTCACCAGCCGCTGATGGTGCAAAGGCAGCTGTGCATCGGAAACTTAAAGCAAGGGAATGGGGGGAATCCTCTCTTCTCAGAACTTCCTTTTTTTTTTTTTTTTTCCAAAGGCTCACCTCTTCCTCCAAGAAAACATGTGGCTGGAGGGAAGGAGGGACCTGGGAGTCTTGATGGCCACAGCAGGTGCACTGGGTGACCTTCGCCAAGTCACATCTCCTCGGGGTCTCGGTAGCCTTGCCGGTGGAACGGGAGGTCTCAAGTGTCCCCATGACGCAAGTCTATGGGGAATGGCAGGGAGTGGTGGGGCCTCAGGCAGTTCTTCAGGCTGACCAGAGAGATGCCATCTAATAAGTATAATTAACCACAAGGAACATGACAGCAACGAGGGCAACTCCACGACTGAGCTCAAGTCTGTGATCTTTATAAACATTATTTCACATGAAATCAAAACTATTCTGTGAGGTATGCACTATTATTAGCCCCAAGTTTACAGGTGAGGAAGTAGGCTCAGAGAAGGAAAGTCAGTTGCCCAAGGTCACACAGCGTCTAAGTGGGTGAATTGTTATTTGATCCCCAAATCCTATGCTCTTGGAGTACTCTGTCCTAATCCTTGGCTCGCCTCTCTCCGTGAGGGAGCCAGGTGGAAGAAGTAGGAGGAAGGCAGCCAGCTCTTTCTCAGCCCCTGCCAAAACCTCAGTCACTCTGGCTTCTCACCAGTCACAGAAAAGGGTTTTGCCAGCTGCTGGTGGGCACTACTTGGGCAGAAAAAGCAGGTTAGGGTTAGGACGTGCCAGGCACGGAGACAAGCCTTGTTGCTCGATGAGCACTTGTTGAACGAGTGAAGGGTATTGGGAGCAGGGCCTCAGCTACACGCCAGGTAGCTTCCTGGGCAGGTCGAAGGTAGAGTCTGATGGAAGATACAGGTCCGTCAGCAGTTAATCATGTGGATGATGGATCGCTGGGCTGTGCTCTGAGCAATGGGGTTGGTGGGGATGGAAGTTGCGAGTGGTCAACGAGGCGTGGCCATGTTCGCTCTTCTCAGGGGCACAGTGGGATCTAGAGAGCAGTGGTGGTCAGTCATCAGCGAAACCGAGAATGGAACCAGAGAGGCGAGTGGGCAGTGTGGAGCCCGTGCGCTCCAGGACTGGTCTCTGACCCCCTCGCAGAGGGGACAGAAGCCTGGATCCATGAGATGGGGCAGCTCGACACACAGATGCTCCTGACTGTGTGGGGTCTGGGGCTTTCGAGGGAGTTTTCCTCCAGCCCAAGGAAGATGCACATGGGCTCCAGCTCCCCAGACACCAGAGAGCTTGGCAGTCTTCTCTCCCCGTACATTTATACCATTTATAATGGCCAACAACAGAGTCTTCCAGAGCCTGGGCCAGTCCTTCACGATCCATCCCCTGGATTTCCCTCCAATGGAGCTGACAGATAGTGGGTATCTGAGGAATTAAAGACCAAACTTTGTTGGGTGGCAGCCTAAGCATTAAAAGAAATACTATTGGCCAAAGTCATCCATGTCTAGTGTTGAAAACATCAACAAAAACAGCAAAACAAGTAAAATCATTTTTAAGCCTCCCACTAAAGCTAGTGAGTCTTAGTATTTTATTGTACAACCTGACAAATACTTTCTACACTTATATATAATATAGATATGTAAATAATACACTTTTAAAAACAATGAAATCAGATTCTATGTGCTGCCTGGGATGGTACTTTTACAGCTGTACCATGAACCTGTCTCCAAGTCAATAAATATGTATTTATAACATTTTAATGATAGTGTAATATTTCATCACATGAATATGCCATACCCTTATGATATGGTACTTATGATATAATATATGGTATATGAGTGCCAAACCCTTATTCTATGGTATATATATAAATATTCCAAACCTTTATTATTGACCATTTAGGTTGTTTCTGATATTTTCATTGACAGAGACAATATTGTGAAGAGCTTCCTTTTTTTTTTTTTTTTTTTTAGATTTTATTTATTTATTGGACAGAGAGAGACACAGAGAGATAGGGAACACCAGCAGGGGGAGTGGGAGAGGGAGAAGCAGGCTTCCCGCTGAGCAGGGACCCTGATGCAGGGCTCCATCCCAGGACCCTGGGATCACGCCCTGAGCCCAAGGCAGACGCCTAACGACTGAGCCACCCAGGCGCCCCTGTGAAGAGCTTCTTAAACATTCCTGGTTATGAACCTTCCTGAATATTTCTTTAAATGGAATTACTGGGGTGCCCTGGTGGTTGAGTCGGTTAAGCATCTGCCTTCAGCTCAGGTTAAGATCTCAGGGTCCTGGGACCGAGTCCCCCATCGGGTTCCTTGTTTAGCAGGGAGCCTGCTTCTCCCTCTGCCTTCCGCTCCCCCTGCTTGGTCTCTCTCTCTCAAAAAAAAATATCATTTTAAAAAATAAAATATATGTAATTGCTGCATCAGAATTATGAACATTTTCAGAATTCACCTAAATACTTCCAAATCCACCTCCACTCCATCCCAAACCATTGTTTCAGCTTACATTTTCTTTTCTCCACACACTAACCAGTGTATACCATGATTTATTTTAACTCTTGACCAGCGTGGGAGGTGAAAACTGATACCTTGTTCTTATGTTCAGTCTTTGATACAATCCTATTGAGCATCTTTTGTTGTGCTTTCTGGCCACTCCTCTTTATTCATAAATCTGCTGTAGCTGTCCATGTTTCTACGGGAATGTTCAAGTTTTTCTTATTGATCTTTGGGTCTTTGTTTTTTACACTATTCGTTATTTTTATGCAATTTTTAAATTATTGTGCGGTCTAATCTTTTTTTTCCCTATGCTTAGAAGAGCTTTTCTATTTCAAGATTATGTAAATATTTCTCTACATTTTTGTCTAATTGGTCTGAATATCTCCCTGATATTTAAATCTTTGCGGATTTGTTTTGGTGTATGATATGAGTTAGGCATCTGTTTTATTTTCCAAAATGACTACCCAATTGTACCACCATTTATTGAATAACCCTCTTTTTCCTTTGAATTTGAGATGTCCCCTATGCTACATACTAAATGGTATACACCTGGGGTGTTCTGGGACTTTCTGTTGTTTCAATAATGTGCCTATTTATTCTAGTCTCAAAACTACATTATCTGCACACTGCAAAATTTTTAAAAAGATTTTATTTATTTGGCAGAGACAGAGACAGCCAGAGAGAGGGGGAACACAAGCAGGGGGAGTGGGAGAGGAAGAAGCAGGCCCCCAGCAGGGAGCCCTATGCGGGGCTCGATCCCAGGACCCTGGGATCACGCCCTGAGCCGAAGGCAGACGCTTAACAACTGAGCCACCCAGGCGCCCCTCTATAAACTCTTTAAAAGTAATTTTATCAAGTTCAAAATTAATAACATTGTTTTGACAGAGGTATGTTAAATACATAGATTAACTTGGGGCGAGTTACAGTATTGAACCCTCTCATTTAGGATAATGATATAGCTTCTTTTACGTCCCCAGTCAAGTTCTGTTCTTCGTCTATGTTCTGCATATATTTATTAAGTTTGAGTGGTCCTTGCTGTCCAGAAAAGGCTATATAGATGTAGGTCAATGTTGATCCGCACACAAACACACAGACACATATGCGTTTTTATTTTGCAATAGATTTTTCTTACCAAATGCCCAAAGTACTCTGAATTTTTTTGTTTTATTTTCTTGGCTTTCGTATGTCAGTACATCACCACCAAAGAGCGATGATTCTAACTCACCATCTGAAATATTGATAATTCTCAGCAGCGCTGATACTCCGTGGTAGTTACCCGTATGATCTACCCACCTTTAAACGTGGAAATACTTCCCTACCAGTTGGTAAGGAGTGTACCCATCACAGCGAGGTACATACAGCAAAACCAGTTAATGCTAGAGATTCCAGTGTGACTCCATTAGTTCAAGCCAACGGCTGTAGCATCTGACAAGTGCTGGGCCGTGGGCCTCCCCTCGGAGTGACGTCTGCACCATTTGTGCAGCATCCGCTGTCAGTCTGGCCGGTTTCACCGAACGCAGAAAGACTTCAAGGCACACGCTCTCAGAAGCGCTCCGTCCTTTCGGACAGTGGTTCTCAGCCTGTGGGTTGGTGACCTCTGCAGGTCTCTGAGACCCTTTTAGGAATCTGTGAGGACAAAACTTCTAATGATACCAACACATCACTGGCCCCCATGTGTGAGTTGAGTTTTCTAGAGGCTACGTGATGCGTAGCCTAAACGCATCAGATTGAACCCAGAAGCGGACCTCGGCATCCAGCTGAATTCTATTAAGCCAGACATTAAAGAGATTCGCAAAAATGTAAAATAATGGTGGAACCCTTCTATTTTTTTTTCATTTTGGAAAACAATTATTTTCATAAAATATCTTATGTTAACCTTCACCAGGTTATTACTGTTATTTTTAACTGAATAAATACAAAAAATGAAAAGTTCTCGGTTGTAACTTCTAATAGTGTAAGTATCGGATAGATGTCACCCACATAAACAAAAGAGGGAAGGCTGCCCTAACTCATTTTTTACTCTGTAAAAGGGTCCTGAGACCAAAAAGTTTGAAAGCTGCTGTTTGGGGAGAATTCATGATTTATTATTATGCCCAAATTATGTAATTGCCCCTCCTCTAAATATTTCAGTTTTTACTTTCATTTTACAGTTAGTGTGCTATAATTCTTTGTGGAAGTCGTCATGCTGCAGTGTTCGGATGTTTATAAACTTAATACTAAAATATTCAAAATGAAACCCAGAGTGAAGATCCAATAGAGTTTGGCTGAGTTTCTTCATGTTCTCTTAAAATATTACAACCATGACTCTTCCGACTGTGGAAGACCAAAGAAGAAATGATATTAATAATGAAACACCCTTGGAAGAGCTTCTGATAACTAAATGGAAACCAAAACCCAGGACAGCTTTTGATACTGCATAAGGAACAGAGCAAAATAAAATGAAGAAGTTGTGGGAATGGCATGAAAACAACTCAGTTATTCCAATAAAAATAACCTGAGCGACCACAGTTAGCCTGTAGATGTTGCTCAGATGACCAGTGAGCACCACTTGTATACAATTAAACGTTGGGACTGAGATACTTCCATCAAATGGCAATTATGTTCCGTTAAAACTCATGGTTTAAATAAAGAAAAGTTTCTCTCCTCGACGAGGAAAATTATGAGTGTTATAAATCCATTCCACATAAAAAACAGTGGCAATAACAAAACCTTCTGAAAAAACATATCACAATATTGATAAAAAAAATGAAAAACATCTAGAAAATACCATCTGTATGGTTGAAATTAATTGAACATTGTCAAAGATAAAATATTTAATAGAACTTTTAAAAAGAGCACCAGCAATGTGGGTTTATCATAGCACCCTAAATTTATGGACTTGTTTGTTGCAAAATATTTATCTGCCGGTATGAGAAAACAAGTTTTTGGAAAATGTATAAATCATGGCAGTAAAATTTCAATCATTATCGATGAAGCTTCAACTGTTTCATATAAACTAGTTTTAATAATTTACTTAAAATGTGAAATTCAAGACTTTGAAGATAATTTAAAGGTTTATGTTGATCTCGTGGAGCAGGAAAGAACAACATCTGAAATAATTTATCAAAATTTGTTGTTGACACACGAGAAAAATGGTTTCAATGAGAAATATTTTCATGAAAACCTTATTGGATTTTATACAAACAGTGCCTGTGAATAGCAAGGGACAGAGTCTGTAGTTTCAGCCAAAATTTAGGAAAATTTTTGAATGTTTTAATTTGGCACTGTCCAAGTCACTGAATTCAATTATCCTTGAATGATGCAATAAAATACATAACGTAAGTAAGTAATTATAAATGTTTTCTTAATTTATTACCATACAATATGTAATGTCAGGAAAAATTTATAATACGTCTGAAGATTCGGGTATTGAGACCGTGAAAATTAGAATGGTTGGCCAGAATGCCAGGATTACAAAAACAGTTTGAAATTCATTTCAAGTTTATCAACTGAACAAAAATTGTGTCACGAAGCAAATGGTTAACAATTACTCTTTTTTAAAAAGGGATTTTACTTTAAGCTAATTCATTCATTAAAACATCCATGGTGTATTTAGCTTAATAGAAAGTTTTACTCAGTATAAAGGACAGTTAATGCCCCCAAATTAAAAATGTTTAAATATAAAAAACTAAAGAAAAATGGAGATTTTATAGAAAGAATATACTCTTTTGAATAAAAATATTAATTCAAAGAGAAAACGCATTAAATTCATAAATTATCAGAAATATATTTGTTGTTTAACAACAAAAGTAAAAGTAATAGTTCAATTTCATTTACCTTATTTTTCTTTAATAAACTGTGTTCTTTAATTTTATTAAAATTAATAATTTATTATTAATAATTTATTAAATTATTAATGTTGCTTTGGCCATTATTTGACAAAAAATAGTGCTTATGAAGCTCATGGATTAAAAGTAAATGAAGATTAATAAATGATTTTTATAATTAAATACAGCATCATAACAAACAAGTTTGTGGCTAATTTATAATAGAAATTAAACATATAAAATCCCAAATATTTTCTAGGCTAAAAAAATTCAGCAGAAGCTGAAAGATGAGTCACAACTGTGTACAATATTTTGGACCTTAAAGAGACATGATTTTAGGGGCACCCGGGTGGCTCAGTCGGTTAAGCACCTGCCTCGGGCTCACTTGATGATCCTGGGTCCTAGGATGGAGCCCTGCCTGGGGCTCCCTGCTCATCGAGGAGCCTGTTTCTCGCTCTCCCTCTACCCCGCCCCCCTGCTTATCCTCTCTCTCATAAATAAGTAAAATCTTAAAAAAAAAAAAAAAAAGACATGCTTTTAACCAAGTCACTCACTGACTACCAATTAATGGTAAAACTATTTAAAGAATTTGGTGCAATTCATGTGTCAGACCGTAGCTCAGAAAGAGCATCGTTTAATTAGGATGCCTATGTTTTACAAAATTGCACCAACAGTTTCTAAAAATCAGCAAATGATTTGGAAATTATTAGAATGATCTATCTGATAAAAAAATTCACCTATAACCTCTATTAATTGGCAACTTTAGATCTCAGTTTCCTTAGAAAGCAAAAGGGGCTAAATTTTGCTGTTTTTAATGAACATACTGGTTTATATTACTATCTCCTTGTTAAATATTTTAGATATTGCCCATGCTTTTGGTACAGTTTATCATCTAATTGTGTTAGGAAGCACTTATATAATGAAGTTAAGTAACATTGATGGTAGAGAGCCTTGTCTTCTTTCTGATTTTAATTACAGTGTTTCTAGTGCTATGGCATTAAACATAATGCTGACATTTTCTTTGATGTAAATTAAAAAAATAGAATTGTGTAAGTATTATTTCTGGTATGTAAAGAGTTTAATATGGTTTCCCATCTTTGACATTAATATGATTAGTTATAATAGTGGATTTTTAATATTGAATTGACCTTCTATTCTCATAATGAGCCCTATTTGGTGGTGGTATATTATTTTTTTAATGTGCATCTGGATCCAATCATGCTTTTATTTTTTTAAAGAAATTTTATATCCATAACCCAAAGCAGGACTGGTTATTAGTTTTCTTTTCTATATATGTGTATGTTTTATCAGACTTGAGTTTGAAAGATCTACTCATGAAGCAATATAGATTTAATGCCTTTTGGTACAATTTTCTGACAACCATCTTGAATTCAACTATGATTTGTAGTCTAGACACATTTTCTATTTCTTTTTGAGTCTGTTTGGGGGTACATATTCTCATAAAATAATCTAGTTCATTCAAATTTTTAATTTTTGAAGCATAGAGCATTTTCTAATTTCTATGTAATATGGACTTACAAATAACATTTTTCCCTCTAGATTTTTGAATCAAACTGCCTTATTATTCCTAATACTGTAAATTTTTGTATTGAGATATAATTCACATATCATAAAATTCACCCTTTTAAAGCGAACCATTCACTGATTTTTTTTTAAAGATTTTATTTATTTATTTGACAGAGAGAGAGACAGCCAGCGAGAGAGGGAACACAGGCAGGGGGAGTGGCAGAGCAGGGAGCCTGATGCCGGGCTCAATCCCAGGACTCTGGGATCATGCCCTGAGCCAAAGGCAGACGTTTAATGACTGAGCCACTCAGGAGCCCCCACTGATTTTTTTTTAAAGGTTTTATTTATTCATTTGAGAGAGAGCACAAGCAGGGGGAGAGGCAGAAGCAGACTCCCCACTGAGCTGGGAGCTTGACATGGGGCTCGATCCCAGAACCTGGAGATCATGACCTAGGCCAAAGGCAGATGCCCGACCATCTGAGCCACTCAGACACCCCTGACTTTTAATATAGTCACAGGTTTTACAAGCATTGCCACTATGTAATTCCAGACTATTTTCATTACTCCAAAAAGAGATCTGGGGGCACCTGGGTGGCACAGCGGTTAAGCGTCTGCCTTCGGCTCAGGGCGTGATCCCGGCGTTATGGGATCAAGCCCCACATCGGGCTCCTCTGCTGGAAGCCTGCTTCTTCCTCTCCCACTCCCCCTGCTTGTGTTCCCTCTCTCGCTGGCTGTCTCTGTCTCTGCCAAATAAATAAAAATAAATTAAAAAAAAAAAAAAAGAGATCTGGCACCCATTAAGCTGTCACTCCCCATTGTCCCCTCCCCCTCAGCCCCGGCAACACTGATGTACTTTCTGTCTCTATGGATTTGTCTAATCTGGACATTTCATATAAATGGGATCACCCAATATGCGGCCTTTCATGTCTGGCTTCTTTCATTCAGCATGATATTTTCAAGATTCATCCACATTGTAAAACGTTATCAGTATTTTATTCCTTTTCGTGACCGAATAGTATTCATCCTTGATGAGCGTTTGGGCTGTTTCCATTTTCTGGCTATTGTGAACAATGCTGAACATTCACGTACAGGTTTTTTTTGTGTGAACACGTTTTCAATTCTCTTGGGCATATACCTAGAGATGGAATTGCTGGCTGGTATGGTAACTCTATGCTTATCCTTTTGAGGAATTACCAAACTGTTTTCAAAATGGCTTTACCGTTATACACTACTTTCAGCAGTGTACGAGAGTTCCAACTTTTCCACATCCTTGCTAATGCTTTTTATTGTCTATCTTCTATTTTATGGTCATCCTAGCAGGTGTGGAGTGGGATCTCATTGTAGTTTTTATTTATAATTCCCTAAAACATATATTCTTTGGAGAAATGCCTATTCACATCCTTTGCCTATTGGTTTATCTTCAATTGAGTTGTCTTTTTATTTTTTTTTTAGTAATCTCTGCACCCAGTGTGGGGAATGAACTCACAACCCGAAATCAAGAGTTGCACAATCCACCAACTGAGCCAGCCAGGTACCCCTGTCTTCTTAGTGTTAAGTTGTAGAGTTCTTTATATATTCTGGATACAAGTCAGTTATCAGATACATGATTATCTTATGATTTGCAAATATGTTCTTCCATCTTGTGGGCTGCCTTTTCAATTTCTTGATAGTGTTTTTTGAAGCATACAGTTTAAGAATTTTTTTTGGAATATGGAAATTGATCACTATCCTGTTTTCATCATCAAAACTTATGATGGTGGTGTTTTCTTCTTGCCTTTGTACAAGGCCAAGAGAGACACTGGCTACTTTGACAACCATAAGTGAACTCCAGGAACGTCACCTACAGCATGACCTTTGTGATCAAAGCCAGCAATCAGAACTTCATCATTTTCCTCACTAAAATTCAAACAACCATCATTGAGTACAAAGGCTGTGATTTTCTTGCCATTCTTGATCAGTTGGACCCTGACATGCTTCCTGATGGCAGAATCTGTCTGTTTGGCTTCTCTCCCTACTTTTTCCAGCACGATTCCCTTTGTATGGAAGGTGCCTCCAAAAGGGCTGGCCTTCAAGGCTGTGCCCAAATGGGCTTTCTTGTACTGTATCATGCCACTTCTGATCTCGTCGGTGGCCACAGAGCTTCCTAGCCGTACAAACACCTTGACACTTGCCCATCCTGCCAGCACCATGGGCCTGACAAAAGAGGAAGTTTTAAATTTTGAGAACATTTATGATTTTTCCCCTTTGGTTGTTTGAGCTTTAGAGGTCATATCTAAGAAAACAATGTTTAATTTAAAAATCACAGCAATTCAAACTTAGTTTTCTTTTAAGAGTTTTATAATTTTAGCCCCTGTTTTACCTTTGATTCACTTTCTGGAGTAGATCTATACGGTATGAAGTAGGGCTCCAACTTTATTCTCATGGATGTGGATAGACAGTCATTCCTGTATCATTTATTGAAAAGACTATTCTTTCCTCATTGAAGTTTCTTGGCACCTTATGGGAAATCAGTTGACCATAGGTGTATGGGTTTATTTCTGGAAGCTCAAATTTTTTTTAAGGTTGTATTTATTTATTTATTTGTCAGAGAGAGAGAGAGCCCAAGCAAGGGGAGCAGCAGGCAGATGGAGAGGGAGAGAGCTCCCTGCTCAGCCAGGGAGCCTGACGTGGGACTTGATCCCAGGACCCTTGGATCATAACCTGAGCCAAAGGCAGATACTTAACTGACTGAGCCACCCAGGCACCCTTGGACTCTCAATTCTATACCACTGATCTATATGTCTCTCCTTATGCCATTTCCACAATGTCTTGATTACTGCAGCTTTGTACTAAGTTTTAAAATTGGAAAGTTGGAGTCTTCCAACTTTGTTTTTCCTTTACAGTGTTGTTTTGCCTATTCTTAGCCCCTTGTATTTTCATGTGAATTTTAAGATCAGCTTGTGAATTTCTGAAGAAATAAAAAAGACAGCTGAAATTTTAATGCAATGTCAGAGATTTTTCAAAGCTCAATGTATATATCATTCCCCAGGTTCTTTCATTCAGCTTTTTTCGTTTTATCTATTGTTTGGTCCAACTATTTTCTACCACCTCAGGGAGCCAGGAAGTTAAAAAATTGCCTGTAATTGTTTTTGACAAACACCTCGAGGGAAAAGGTTCCTTGCACTGGGCAAGCACTGAATCAGGTCAAAGATAGCTTTGAACATGGAGATTTCCACGGACTTACCAGATGGGGCAGATCATGAAAAGTGACTGGGAATAAGGCTTTGAAGGGGTTATAGTACTGTTCTGCTCCATCTATTAGCCACCAGGCTACTGGTTTTTACCCCATAGGCAGACTGTTAGTTTTCAAGACTACTGCAGAGCTGGAGAATGGAAGATCAGATTAAAGCAATTAAAATACCATGAAGTTTTCTGTTCTTACTGGGATTCAACTGTTTTTCTCAAACAAACACTTCCCACATAACTGCAAGCCTTTGCTTAATTTCCAGAGTTCTGAAAAAGTTGATTCTGACTTTTGCCAATTTTCTCATTGTTTTTATGAAGGAGAGAATTTCTGGATGTCCTTCCCTTGCCATTTTCATTGACATCACCCAAATAATGTTAATTTAGCTTTTCTTTTTTTCTCTCTCTTTCTTTCTTGATTAGTTTGGCCAGAGCTTTGCCTTATTTTTACTGTTTTTTAAAACCAAATGTAGGCTTTATTAATTCTTGGTTTCCTTTTTTTCCAATTTATCAACTTTATCCTTATTAATTCTTTTATCTTTCTTCAGAAAAATTCAATAAATTTCCCTTTTTTACTTTCTGAAATGTTTAGTTCATTTATTTTGATTCTTCTTTGTTTCATAGTAAATAACATTAAAAGTTATGAATTATCCTCTGAGCATTACCTTAGCATCTCATAAGTTTGATACAGTCTTATCATAATTATTTTCCAGCCTGTAGTTGCAATGTTATTTTCTTTTTGACTTAAGCTTTATTTATGAGGGCATTTTTAATTTTCCAAGTGATGTTTATTTATTATTTTGCAATCCATTTCTTATTTTATTGCATTGCAGTATGTGAATGTATCAGTGAAATCCTACTTCTATAGGATTAATTTTTTTCTTGGTAACCTATGAGGTCATCAATTTAAAAACTGTTCTGAGAATAATGTATGCATAGAATATTCTATTCATTTTTCTCTCTCTCATCTATCATAATTAAATATAATATTCAGTTCCTCTATTTCCTTCTTTGATCTATCAAAGACTGAGAATTGTTTCTTTTAAATCAATTTTATTGATTTAAAAAAAAACTAATTTGTGTATAAATTACATACCTTAAAATGTACTCATTTTAAGTGTACATTTTGATTAGTGCAGCCCATGCTCCAGTCAAGATAGAGAACATTTCCATCATTCCAAAAAGTTTCCTTGTGGCCTTTCCAATAAACCTCTTCCCTCTCCCCTCAAAGTTGGTCTCAGACTGAAACTCTTCTGTTTCTTGTTACCAGAAATTAGATTTGCCTCTTCAGAATTTCATATAAGGGGTCAAATAGAGATTATACTCTTCCGTGTCTGATTTCTTTGGTTGACATAATATTTTGAGATTCATCCAAGTAGTTGCTAGATCACTAGTTCATTCCTCTTCGTTGCTGAGTTGTGCTCCATTGTATGGATATACCACAACTTGTTTATCCACTCAACAGTTAACGGGCATTTGGATTTTCTCCAGTTTGGGCTACTATGATGAAAGCTGCTATAAATATTTGTGTACGAGTCTTCATGTGACATATAATTTCATTTCTCTGGGTTGTATTTTAAGTGAAGAGTTAACTTCATAAGAAACTGGTGAACTTCTTTTCCATAGTGGCTACCCATTTTACATTGTCATCGGGAATATGGGAGTTTCAGTGGTTCCACATCTTCACTGATATCAGTGTTTTAAAATTTGGGCCATTAAAGTCAATGTGTAGTGATATCTCACCGTGGTTTTGATTTCCATTTCCCAGATGACTGCTGATGTTTGTGCATTAACACTTTATACATCTTTTGTGAAATCATCTGTTTCAATCTTTGCCCACTTTAAAAGTTGGGTTTTTTTCCCTTTTATACTTGCGTTGTGAGAATTTTTTTTACATATACTTTTCGTTTTTGTTTTTTTTTAAAGTAGGCTCCACACCCAACATGTGGCTTGAACTCATGACCCTGAGATTAAGAGTTGCATGCTCCACAGTCGTTAAGCATCTGCCTTCGGCTCAGGGCGTGATCCTGGCGTTATGGGATCGAGCCCCACATCAGGCTCCTCCGCTGGGAGCCTGCTTCTTCCTCTCCTACTCCCCCTGCTTGTGTTCCCCCTCTCTCTGGCTGTCTCTCTCTCTCTGTCAAATAAATAAATAAAATCTTAAAAAAAAAAAAAAGAGTTGCATGCTCTACCAACTGCGCCAGCCAGGTGCTCCTCTTTATATATTCTTGATACAAGTTTCTTGTCTGTTACAGGTCTTGATTACTAGCTATATGTCTTGAAATTTGACAAATTGATTCATTCCACTTTCTTTTTCAAAACTTTCAGCTATTCTAGTTTCTTTGCCTGTTCATATAAATTTTTAAAAAGTCTTGGGTACATCTACAAGATCTTATTGGGATTTTGATAGAAATTTCATTAAGCCTATACATCAGTTTGGGAGAGAATTGATATTTTACTATGTTAAGTCTTCCAACACATGAACATAATATGTCTTTCCACTTATTTAGACCTTCTTTGATTTCTTTCATTAACATTTTATAGTTTTCAGGATACAAATCTTGTATATGTTTTGTTAGATTTACACCTAAGTATGTGATTTTGTTTTGAGCAATTATAAGTGGTATTGCATTTTAAATTTTGGTGTTCATGTGTTTATTGCTAATATTTAGAAATGCAATTGATTGAGACATTTGGGTGGTGCAGTCAGATAAGCATCCAACTCTTGGTTTCGGCTCAGGTTGTGATCTCAGGGTTGTGAGACTGAGCCCCACGTGAGGCTCTGTGCTCAGCATGGAGTCTGCTGGAGATTTTCTCTTCCTCTCTCTCTGCCCCTCCTGCTTGTGCTCTCTCTCAAATAAATAAATAAATCTTTAAGAAAAAAGAAATGCAATTGATTAACAATTTTTTTATCTTAGAACTTATGATCTTCCTGAACTCACTTATTAATTCCAGGACTTTTTTGTAGATTCCTTGGGACTTTCTACATAAACAATTATGTCATCTGTAACCAGGACAGTTTTCTTTCTTTCTTTCTGATTGGTATCCTTTTTATTTTTTTCTTGTCTTATTGCACTGTTAGAGCTTCCAGCACTAAGTTGAGTAAGATTGACATAGCAGACCCCCTTCCCTTTTCCCCAGACTTAGACAAAAAGCATTTATTCTTTCATCATCAAGTATAATGTTGGCAGTATTTTTTTTTTGTAGATGTGCTTTATCAAATTGAGGAAATTCTCCTATTTCTATTTTTCTGAAAGTTTTAGTCATGGATGGGTGTTGAATTTTGTTAAATGCTTTTCTTGCATCACTTGATACAATCATGTGATTTTCTTTGTTTTGTCCATTAGTATAGTGGATCACATTGATTGACCTTTAAATATTCCATCAGCCTTTCATTTTTGAAATAAACTCCTCTTGATCATGGTGACTAATTCTTTTAATATATTGCTAAATTCTATTTGTTAATATATTTTAAGAAATTGTATGCCTATATTGATGAGGGATATCAGTCTCTAGTTTTCTTTCTTTTTCCTTTCCTTTTCTTTTTCTTTCTTTCTTCCTTCCTTCCTTCCTTCCTTTTCTTCCTTTCTTCTTCTTTGTCTAGTTTTAATAGAAGAGTAAAACTGTCTTCATAAAATGCATTTGAAGTGTCCCCTTCTTTTCTATTTTCTGGAAGAGATTCTGTTAAATTTGTGTTAAATGTTTATGTTTGCTAGAATTCTCCAGTGAAGCTCTCTGGGCCTGATGATTTATTTGGGAGGATTTTTATTTTATTTTATTTTATTTTATTTTATTTTATTTTATTTTATTTTATTTTATTTTTTAAGATTTTATTTATTTATTGGTTGGAGAGAGAGAGAGCATGCACAAGAAGGGGGGAGCAGCAGAGGGAGAGGGAGAAGCAGGCTCTTCACTGAGCAGGGAGCATGATGTGGGGCTCAATCCCAGGACTCTGGGATCATGACCTGAGCGGAAGGCAGAGCTTAACCCATTGAGCTACCCAGTCTCCCTGGAGGAATTTTTAAATTACAAATTTAATTTCTTATGAATTAGTGTATTCAAATTATCTACTTAATATTGTGTTGTGGTAGTTTGTGTTTTTCAAAGAATTTAGTCCATTCCATCTATATTTTCAAATTTGTGTGTAGAGTCGTTTTAAATATTCCCTTAAAACTCTTGATTTCTGCAGTCTGTAGTGATTCCTCCTGTTTTCTTGCTGATACTGTTGTATATGCCGTCTCTCTCTTTTTTTGTTAGTATTGCTAGATATTTCTCAACTATATTGATCTTTTCAAAGAATGAGCTCTTTGTTTCATTTACTGTTTCTACTGTTTTTCAGTTTAAAATTTCATTGATTTGTGTTCTTATATTTATTATTTCCTTCCTTCTTGCTTTGGTTTTGTTTTTTTTTTCCCCCTCATAGATTCTTGATGGGGGAACTTAGATGATTGATTTAGGACTTTTCATCTTTTTTTTTTTTTTAAGTAGGCTCCATGCCCAATGTGGAGCCCAATGTGGGGCTCTAACTCATGACCCTGAGATCAAGACCTGAGCTGAGATCAAGAGTCAGATGCTTAGCTGAATGAGCCACCCAGGCATCCCCCTTTCCTCTTTTCTAATGTATGCATTTACTGTAATAAATTTTCCTCTTAGGACTTCTCTAGTTGTGTCTCACAAATTTTGATAAGTTGTAATTTCACTTTCATTCACTTCAATGGTTGGTGTGGGTTTTTGGTTTTTGTTTTTTTTTTTAATTTCCCTTGAAACTGCCTCTCTGATTCATGGGTTATTCACACGTCATTTAGTGTTGTTAGTTTCCAAGATTTTGGAGATTTCCCTGTTGCATCTCTGTTACAGACTTCTAGTTTGATTCCATGTGGTTGGAGAACACATGATATTTCTTTTACGGCCCAAAATATGGTCTATCTTGATATATGTCCTGTAGGCACTTGAAGAGAATGTGTGTTCTTCTCTCATTGGGTAGAATGTTCTATAAATGTTAATTAAATACTGTTGGTTGTTGGTGGTGTTGAGTTCTTCTACATATTTGCTGAGTTTCTGTCTAGCTGTTCTACCAATTGTTGAGAGAGGAGTGTGGAAGTCTCCAAATGTAACTGTGGGTTTTTCTATTTCATCTTTAAGTTCTACCAGTTTTTGCTTCATGTTTTGCAGCTTTATATTTTGGTGCATACAGATTAAGGATTGCTGTGTCTCCTTTGTGGATTTGTTTTTTTTTTCATTATATAATGTCTTTGTCTCTGATAACTTTTGTTCCTCTAAAGCCTCCTTTACTTGATATTAATATAGCCATTCCTGGTCTATTTTGATTAGTGTTTGTGTGATATAGATTTTCATATCTTTTTATTTTCAACTTGTGTTTATCACTATATTTGAAATGGTTTTCTTGTAGTTTGGTCATGTCTTTTAATCTATTCTGTCAATATCTGTCTCTTAATTGGTATATTTAGGCTGTTTACATGTAATGGGATTATGGATATATTAGGGCTTAAGTTTCCGATTTTATTTTTCTGTTTTCTGTTTGTTCTGTTTTTCATACCTCTGTTTTCTATTTCCTATCATCTCTGGGTTACTTGAACATTTTTAGAAATCCATTTGGCTTATCTATCGTGTTGTCTATAGTGTATATCTTCGTATAGATTTTTAGTGGCTGCTGTATTACTTAGATACCTATAGGTATTTTATATATTATATCTACTATAGACAGATGATAGATAGATAGATGATAAGATAGATAGATAGATAGATAGATAGATAGATAGATTTAGATGTATCTTATCACAGTGTACTGGTTCTCTCATTTTACCAGTTCAAAATCTTCTCTTTATGTCCCTTTACCCTCCCCTATTCATATATCATCATCAGATATACTTCCTCTACATAAAATTCAAGGCATATCAAACAGTGCTATAATTTTTCTTCAACCATCAAACATAATTTAGAAGATTCAACAGAAGGAGAGTCTCTTGTATTTACCCATATTTTTGCCTACTGTGTTCTTTATTCCTTCCAGATGTTCTGAGATTCCTTTTTTTATTGTTTCCTTTCTGCTCAGAGAAATTTCTTTAGCCTTTCTTTTAGTGTAAATTCTCTAGCAACAAATTCTCTTAGTTTTCCTTCATCTGAGAATATCTTGATTTAGCCTTCATTCCTGAAGGATATTTTCTCTGGATATAGGATTCTGAGTTGATAATTCTTTTCTTTGAACACTTGAAAAATACTGTGTCACTTCCTCTGGCCTGTGTGGTTTCTGGTAATAACCTCTTTGTCATCCTAATTGTCTTCCCTAGATAAGGTGTCATTTCTCTTTAACTGCTTTCAAGTTGTTTTTTGTTTTCTTTCATCTTTAGTTTTCAGAAATTTGACTATGAAACTCTTGGTGTGGATTTCTTTGGGTTTTGTTTAGGTTCCCTAAAGCTTTTTGAATCTGAAAATTTATATCTTTTGCCAAACTGGGCATTTTTCAGCCTTTTTTTTTTAAGTACTTTTTCAGCTCTGACCTCTTTCTTTTCCCCTTCTGTCACTTTGGTGACACAAAAACTATATTTTTTGTTACAGCCTCACAGGTTGCTTAGGCTTTATTTAGTTTTTCCCATATATTTTCTGTTGTTCAGGCTGGATAATTTCAATTGTTGTGCCTTCCAGTTTCCTGATTTTTTTTTCTCCTGTATCCTCTCCATTCCACTCTTAAGCCTACCCATTGAGTCCTTGATTTTGGTGAACATTTCCATTTGGTCTTCTTTATGCCTTCCATTTCTTTGCTTAGACTTTCTGCTTCTTTGCTGGAAATCCGTAGTTTTTCATTTGTTTCAAGCATGGTTGTAATTGCTCATTGGAGCATTTTTCTGATGACTGCTTTACAATTTTCATCAGCTCTAGCATCTTTGCTATCTCAGTGTAGGCATATACTGATTATGATTTCTCATTCATTTGGAGAGCTTCCTGTTTCCTGGTACGATGAGTGATTTTTTATTAAAACCTGGACATTTTAGGCATATGATGAAACCTCCATGTTACTTAAACTTCATGTTTTGCCTGGTTTACTCTGACACTGCCTCGATCCTGCCAGGTAATGGTAGTCATCCGAATTTCCTACTCAGTCTCTGTTGACACCCAAGGTGGAGCACTCTTCATTACTGTTGGGCTGCATGGGAATTCCAGATTCCCACTAGGCCTCTGCTAATACCTTCCTGGCTAGAAGAGTGAGAGATGCCTTCTTCCTGCTCCCCCATGGCCTCTGTTGGCACTACAGGAAGGGATGGCCCTGTTCTTGCTGAGGAGTGGTGAAAGTCCTCGCTTTCCACTTAGCTTCCTCTGACACCATCCTACTATGAGATGTATCTCATCACTTCCAGGTGGGGGTGGAAGTCTGGGCTTCCCAATGGTATCCCCTGATGCAAGAGAGGGATGCCTCTTTATTACCCAGCAGGGTTGAAAGTGCATCTTGGCCTTCTCTGACACCATCCTGGTGGAAGTATTGGGGTGCCTCATTACAGCTGGACAAGGGTGGAAGAGTCTAAGCTCTCCACTTGACCTTCCCTAGACTGTGTTACCATGGGGCCCCAGATTTTTCTTTGGTGTTGGGATTCAGTAAAACAGTTAATTTCTAAAAGTTTTCCATCCTCCTAGGCTGCCCTTTTCCTGGTCCTTTGGCTAGAGGAAGAGAGTTTTTTGCTTTGGCCTTTTTTTTGCCTGCCTCCATTGGTGTCTCCACGTGGCCACCTACTCCCGCACCCAGTCTGGGATCGATGAGGCAGAAAGAAAACTGAGGGAACCCACTGCTCTTTTATCCTTTGAATCTGACATCCCTTGCCAGTCTGAAACTTTTCAGAGTTTTCTGACTTAAAAAAACCAAAAAACCCAAACACAAATTTTCTGATTTAATGATTCAAGAGAATCTCAAAATAAAACAAAAAAATTTCTTATGGAATTATTTTGAGGGGTACTTGGGTGGCCCAGTCAGCTGAGCAGCCAACTCTTGACTTCGACTCAGCTCATGATCTCAGGGCCGTGAGATTGAGCCCCAAGTCGGGCTCTGTGCTGGGCATGGAGTCTTCCTAAGATTCTCTCTCTTTCCCACTCTCTCTGTCCCTCTCCCCACCACACACACACACACGCGCGTGCGCGCACACACACACAATTTCTCTCTCTCTCAAAATAACAATAATAATAATAGTAATAGTAATAGTAATAATATAGGCAAAATAGCAAAGGATATTCTGAAAAAAGGCAATAACAAAAGATGACATTTAAATAAGTCCTTAAAGAACAATAACTGAAATCGTGTGGTACTAGAGCAAATTAGATCTACAACTTGATGAAACCAAAGGTCCAAAAACCAATGATGACATAAGAGAATTTAATATATGAAAAGGATGTTACAAAAGCGATAGGAAAAGGGAACACCATGGAGTAAAGGAATTGGACAGTGGGCAAGCAGAGAAATTAGTTTAGATGTACACCTAAAAATAAAGTCCAGATTTAGAAGGGAGCAATTAAAAAATATAGAGGACCCAGTGAGATGTACGATGGTGTATTTATCATGTATACATGATGTCCAGGGTTTTTAGTTATATTTAATGGAAAAAATAAGGAAAACTCCATCTACCCCATCTTCTCCATCTTTTACATACTCTTGTTTCATTCTGGATAGTTTCTATTGTCACGTCTTCAACTCCGTTATGCTTTCCTATATAAAGTCAAATGTGCTGTTAATCCCAACCACTGTACGTTTTATCCAAGATATTGTAATTTTCATCTCTAGAATGTTGTTTTGGGTCATTTTTTTAGATCTACTGTGTCTGCACTTAACTTACTCTACCTTTTCTAGCTTCTTGAACATATGAAACACAGTTATAATACTGTTTTAATGTTCTTTCTTACTCATCCATATCATTTCTGGGTCAGTTTCAATTGATTGATTTTTCTCTTTATTGCTTATATTTTTAGATTTCTTTACATTATTGGTAATTTTTTAAAGGTTTTATTTATTTATTTTTGAGTAATCTCTACATCCAATGGGGAGCTCAAACTCATGACCCCAAGAGAGTCACAGGCTCTTCTGACTGAGCCAGGCAAGCATCCCCATGATTGGGAATTTTCTTTTTTTTTTTTAACTCAGACTTGCCTGAACTCAGTTGCCTCATGTATTCTGTTTGGTCTTCTAGATATTTATGGCAGGAGGGCTAGTCTGATTCCTGTTATTCCATCATGACCAGAAATGAAAGGGTGGGTAGTGTTTGTAAAGCCTCTCATTGTGAATGTTTGTTCTGTATATTGTGATGTGATGTTATTTAGTGCCCAAAGTTCATGACATCATAAATGAGAATTTTACTTTTATCAAAGCAGTTTAGTCCTATCTTATTTAAAATTTTGGTTTGAATTTAACTTTTTTCTTTTTTAAAAAATTTAAATTCAGGGGCGCCTGGGTGGCACAGCGGTTAAGCGTCTGCCTTCGGCTCAGGGCGTGATCCCGGTGTTGTGGAATCGAGCCCCACATCAGGCTCCTCCGCTATGAGCCTGCTTCTTCCTCTCCCACTCCCTCTGCTTGTGTTCCCTCTCTCGCTGGCTGTCTCTATCTCTGTCAAATAAATAAATAAAATCTTAAAAAAAAAATTTAAATTCAATTAGCCAACTTTAGTTTCAGATTTAATGTTCAATAATTTATCAGTTGTGCATAACACCCAGTGCTCATCACATCATGTGCCCTCCTTAATGCCCATCACCCAATTACCCCATCCCCCCATCGACCTCCCTTCCAGCAACGCTGTTTGTTTCCTAGAGTTAAGAATTTCTTTTTTAAAAAATAGAAAGTGTTTATACTTTTTTTTTAAGATTTTATTTTTTTGTTTGAGAGAGAGAGAGAGCACGTAAAGGGAGAGTGAGAGGGAGAAGCAGACTCCCCACTGAGCAGAGAGCCTGATGTGGGACTCCATCTCCAGACTCTGGGACCACAACCCGAGCCACAAGCAGACACTTAACTGACTAAGCCACCCAGACACCCAAGAATTTAACTTTTTATAATAATATTGTCCCTGTATTTTGCAGACTAACAGTTGCCTTTTATCTTTTTACCCATTCTTTTACTAAAACATTATCGTTTTGAGTTTGCTTTTAGAATTAATATGATAATCTTTGTCTTTTGATAGAGAGTTTGAACTGTTGATCTATTTATTGTGATGACTAATATAGTCTTAATTCTGTCATTGCTTTTTTTACACTTTTTCTTATTTTCTTTCTGTATTTGGTTATATTGTTCATATTTTTCATTTTCTCATTTTCTACTCCTTCGGAAGTTACATGTATTTTCTTATTTTTATTTTGGTGGATCCTTATTTTTAAAACTTAAGTTCTATTAATCTTTGACTCCTTTCCTGCTTGTTTGACATTTGGAAATTTCACCAGGATATGTCTAGACGTATACTCTTTTAATTAATTTTACCTGCTCTTGGTGATTGCTTTTCTCTCAAATTGTTATCACCCCTTACAGATTCACTCTGATGTTTTGCTCATCTTCTTTCATTTCACTATGCTTCTCTCAGAATTCTAGATTTTCTTTTTTTAACAGCCAATTTGAATTATTAACTCCGTTTTCTTCAATGTTTAATATGCTCTTCACTGCCCCTACTACATTTAAAAATTCTGTGATCATGATTTTTCATCTTAAAGTAAAACCGTCTTATCTCAGATGACTACCTTTTCATAGATACATTTTCTAATCTCATGGAAAATATGTTTTATATTAAAAATTTTTCCTTCTGTTTCTTGGAGTAAGTCTGCTTTATAGGGGAACATTTGTTCAGATTGTATGTCTGATCTAATTTCAGGTGAAAGTAACAATTTGATGCTTGTCCTATTTTATTTACCCTTTGGAGACAGGTCAAGTTTGCAGAGAAAGTTGTTGGAGGAGCAAGTTCAGTTCTTTTGATCTCAGACATGGAGAAAGAGACATTCAAATTTCTGAAGGTTTGGTTGGCTAGTTGGGGCATTCAATTTACCACATAGTGTGGGTTATAACCATTTGTAAGGCAGTCATTTGGTAGGGAAGCTCCCTTCTCTGAGGAACATCTCCTTTCACCCTCTCTGGGTATGGACATGGGCAGACACAGTAACTCAAGCCATTCTTGGGATTGAGATTAGCTCTCTTCTCACTGCCTCTTGACTCACCCTCAATGCGAACCCCTAATTCTATGCATCTGGATGAAGTCTCAGGTCCAGATGCCAGCAGGGATACGAAAAGGTCTCTACTAAAGGGCCCCATAGATCAGGGACATTCAGGGGTCAATCAAGCGTATCTTGCTTTTAGTATTTGAGTTAGCGGGGGACACAGACTTCTCTTCGAACCAGTCTGATTATCCATCTCGACTTAGTGTACCACCTTTTAGTGCACCTCAGGGAAAAATGGAGCAAATGTTGTAGCCAAGTGCCTTGAGTATGGGCCTGCAGCAGTTCCTAAAATCTTTTGATTTGCCTCTCTTGACCACCATGTGGTCCTTCATAGCCACGATTTGCTCAGAATTTTAGGGTTTTCAAGCTTGCTTGTCTTTGCTTCTTAGGCGGTTTTTTTTTTTTTTTGGTCCCATCCATCCATCCATCCATCCATCCACCCATCTGATACTTACTGAGCAGTTACTATGTGCCAAATACTGTTCTGGACGTGTAAGATTCAGTGGTGGAAGAAGACAGAAGTGGATCTTGCATTCTAGAGGTGGGTTGCATTACGTGATGTGGGGACTTGAACTCCCTCAATCCGAGCTCATTTATATCACATTACTTCAAAGTATCTTTGTATTCCAGCAACGATACAGATGTTTTGAATGCTATATGAGTTTGATAGGATTTGGGGAAGTAAAAGCACATACCATGTTTAGAAAGTATAAGAATCATCCGGGAAAGAAGAAAGAGGAAAAAAGAGAAAGGGGAGGTAGGGAACTAACAGTTTATCATAGAAGTTTCGAGGGCCCTACTTGTCTCAGATAGCTCATGTGCACAGTTAGACAAAGTTGAAGGTCCTGGATTTGAGTGGCAGCCCCATTTGTCTCTACAATCCCTCCCTTTCTCATATTCTACTCTAGTACAATGCCCTCTCCATCGTTGGCATAAAGCTTTTCATGTATTACATTAAGGGCAATTTAAAAAATAAATGTACCATTCATCATCATTTTTGTAATAAAAATTATACAATTTCATTTTACTTTTTAATTTAGCATCCATAATCATTTAAAAATTTTCATCATTTTTGTTTTAATAGCCACATATTATTCCATTATATTGATTCCTCAAATTGTTTAGCTGTCCCCTGTCCTTTCTTTTACTATTTATAGGGTTCTCCTTTTGCACTACCACTATTCATAAATGGTGTGATAAAGTCTTGAGGAGCTTTGTTCCTAAAATTTATTTCATGAGTATGCATTCCCAGAAAAAGGACAATTAGGTCAAAAAGTACTGATGTTGTGGGGCTCTTGTTAGATATTTTAAATCACTTTTCAAAAGGGACCAGCAACGTGGCAATTTTCCTGAAACCTCATCAACATTAGTTTGCTTTTAAAAATCAGTTTCATACCAATTTGATCATTTCGTAGACAAAAACTGGGGCATATTTTATGCCTATTGATCATTCGTCCTTGCGTTTACTATTTCTATCTCCTTTTCAGTGAATTGTTTGGTCATGTCATCTGCTCATTTATTTGGCTTTGGGGTGTTCTTACATATTTTAATATACTCTATTCTGTCTAGCTGAGGTATTCTCAATCTTGGGACCACAGAGAGCCCTAGAAAGACCTCCAGCCCCATACAAGTATACCTACCATTTACGTGTGTCTGTGTCTATGTATGCGTAGGTCTGCATGTGTCGATGTGAATGTGTGTGTGTTCCTGTGTGTGCTCGTATGTATGTGTATGTATGCATGTGTATATATATATGTGAAAAGGTCCTAAGTTTCTTTAGATTCTCAAAAACATCAAATTTTAAAAAATAGTTAAGAGCCCATTTGATAGCAATCTTCTCCTTAATATATTCCTTTTCTTTTTCTTTTAGTTTGTGTTTACACACATCTAGCATTGTGATACAGCTTACTCTTATCATTTTTTCCTCTTTGAATCTCTATTTCTTCTATCTTGGCCTATTATGATTATTTCTTAGATAGGATAAATATACCATTGTATAGTTCACTGGGTCTTCTATAGTTTTTTATTGATCCCTTCTAAACCTGGGATTTATTTTTAGGTATACATCTAAACTAATATCCCTGCTTGTCTACTGTCCAACCCTTTTATTCCATGGTGTTTCCTTTCCCTACATTTTGTGACATCCTTCTTATATGCTAAATTCTCTTTTGTCATAGTCTGCTTTTGGACCTTTGGTTTTATCAAGTTATAGATCTAATTTGCTCTAGTACTACTTTATTTCAGTTATTGTTTATTAATGACTTATTTATTTTTAAGATTTTATTTATTTTAGAGGGGGGAGGAGCAAAGGGAAAGGGAGAGAGAGAGAGAGAGAGAGAGAATCTTAAGCAGGTTTTGCACTCAGCATGGAGCCTGACCCAGGGCTCACTCTCACAACCTTGAGATCAAGACCTGAGCCGAAATCAAGAGTCAGGTGTTTAACAAACTGAGCCACCCAGGTGCCCCTCAAAATTATTTTTAAATGCATGTTATCAAATTCTGTAAGAAATCCTTTTGTATTATTGTGAGATTATCTTGAATCACTCAATGAGAAAATTACAGTATTTATACTTTCTGTTGAGAAACGTGATTATTTTTCTATTCAGATTTTCTACTATGCTTTCCAGGAAAATTTAGAAATTTTTTTGTGTCCCATGTTTATGTCTGAGTATTTAATTAGTTATATTTGATTATGAATCGGATCTGATTCTTTAATTTGTTTCCTGTCTTGTCTTTTGCATTTAGTTAAGAAACCTATTGATTTTTAAAATACTTCTCATGTATCCATAGCTAGCCAGTTATTGAACTTTTGTATTACTGCTAATGGTAGTTTAGATGAGATTTTTAAAGGCTATAATTATATCATCTGAGAATGAAGCTTTCTATCTTTCTAATAACTATTCGTATGGTTTCTTTTTCATGTCATATTACATCAGCCAGATTTATCAATATGATATTAAATAATAATGGTGATAGAGCACTTATTTATTTCCCTTTTCTAATGGGAAAATCTCTAATGTTTTTCCATTAAAAAGGATGCTGGCTTGGTTTTAAATAGATCCTTATTATGTTAAGGAAGTGTCATTCTATTCCTATTTTTAAAAATGTTTTGACATCTATTGAAATGCATTTTTTGGCATCCGTTAGGATGAGCATATGGTTTGTATTATTTAATCTATTGATCTGATGTGTTGTATTAATAGATACCCTTGTGCTGAACTTTCTTTGCATTTCTGGAGAAACCCTTTGCGGTTATGGTGTTTTAGTCCCTTAATGTGCTGCCGAACACTATTTGCTGGGACCGTACTCGCAAATGATATCGGATCCCATTTCCTTTAAGAAAAAAGTCCATATCACAGCTTAAAATCAGGACTGCATTTGCCTTGCAAAATGAATTAGCAGTTTTTTTAAACCATTTTTCCTATGTTAGAGAATAATTTATGTAACATGGAAATGCACTCTCCTGTAAAATTTGGATAGATTTCTCTAGAGACTTCAGGGTTGGTCCAAATGTCCTGTTCAGGGGTGGGGTGGGTCATTGTTTAATGAATGTCTCATTCTGTTAGAGTTTTCCTTGTTTGCTGATCTAACTTACATTTCTTGTTGTATCAGTTGGATTATTTTATATGTTTGTCACCTATTGTCTGTTTAATTGATAATTTAAGGTACATTTGCTGGGGCACCTGGGTGCCTCAGTGCATTAAGCATCTGCCTTCAGCTCAGGTCATGATTACTGGTCCTGGGACCGAGCCCCACATCCATCCATCTGGCTCCTTGCTCAGTGACAAGCCTGCTTTTCCTTCTCCCTCTGCCTGCCACTCCCCCTGCTTGTGCGCTCTGGCACTCTTTCTGTCAAATAAATAAATAAATAAAATATTTTTTTTTTATTTATTTGACAGAGATAGAGACAGCCAGCGAGAGAGGGAACACAAGCGGGGAGTGGGAGAGGAAGCAGCAGGCTCATAGCAGAGGAGCCCGATGTGGGGCTCGATCCCATAACGCTGGGATCATGCCCTGAGCCGAAGGCAAACGCTCAACCGCTATGCCACCCAGGCGCCCCATAAATAAAATATTTTTTAAAAATAAAAAATAAAATAAAGTAAATTTGCTAAAGAATTATGTACAATGTCCCCCCCCTCAAAATTTTTAATCTGTTAGCTCTGTCACTGTAATCACTTCCTCATTTCTGATTTCATTTGGGCCTTTTTTCTTGATTATATTTGCTAGAGGTTGGTCTATTTTATTAGCTCTCTCAAAGAATCAGCGTTTGGTTTTATTTACTGATTCTACCATTCTTGTGTTTCCTAATTTGTTTATTCCTGCTATTATCTTTCTTTCCTGCCTACTATTGTCCTTTGAGTTTGTGTGTGCGATGCGGGTGGGACAGGGAAATCTGTTTTCCAAGATCTAAAGCAGTAAGTGTAGGTCTTTTTTTTTTTTTTTTTTAATTTACAAAGCATCTAAGTTGGAATTTACCCCCTTGTACTAACCGAGTTGCTTCTCATGATCTTAACATGCCGTGTTTCGGACCCGTGTCTGTCAGTCCAATGCATGATGTGATAGGAACTTGTAGTAGGCTGTGGTGTCAGGGCAGGGGCAGGATCTGACCCAAACATGAACCCTTGCTGGGATTCTTTTATGTCTGCCTGTGTCCCCTTCGCCATCTTGGGCTCCATAGGTGGCTGACTGTGTTCATGTGTTTATAAGAAGAAAAACCTTTTCCAAAAAGAGAGTGATGCAGTGTGGGACACTTCATTATTAATAAAAACAGTTTCTAACACCTGCAGGGGTGCTTAACTGGGGGTGTATAGTGTACAGAGCTCAAGAGGTTTGTAAATTTGAATGGGGGAAAAACTATGTTTATTTTTCTTTACTTTCACTAATTTTGTAACGGAAACGTAGCATTTCCTCCCCTTTGAATGTAGGCAACAAACCACGGTCTCATTAGCAGTACAATGCTGTGCTACCTATAAAAATCACAGATGTTTTTCTATCACAATACAGACATCTCGAAGTATCATTTAGGGTCATCCTTATTTCAGAATCATGTTAGCTGTTAGATCTGTTGTTGTTAGACCTATTGTTATTTAATGCATTAATAAAGCAACATATCTGTTACTATTTTCCACATTTGTTCTTTTAATACGTTGAAAATGGTATTTCAATATAATTGATTTTTTTTGCTATCTTACAAAATATTTTCATCAAAAAATCATAGGCACTTAAATATATATACATTATTTCCATTTGAAAACATAATTCTGAGAAGGGATCCAAGGGCTCCCCAGGTCTACTTTCTGTCCTGTAGTTTCATACGAAAGCCCAGGCATTTGTGTCGACCTTTACAAAACTCAATCGCTTGTGCCATCTTGCTTGACCAACCCATTTTACAGATGAGGAAATGGAGGCTCTGAGCTGTTAGGACGATTCACGGCTGCAGCGCTCGTTGATGACAGTTGTTAAGAGTTAAACTCAGCTCCTCTGACTCCCAGTTAACTGCTCGGCCCACTTCCTGGCAACGCTTCCCGTAAATTTAAATTTTCTCTACTCATACGTGTAACGCACTGATTGTGGGAATTTTTCTTCATTTTCGATATTACTCTATTCGTGTTTTAAACGGGACACGCAAATATGCTTGAGGCTTTTCTAGGTAATGGAGATGACGCCCACCAATCTTCTGCTTTAACCCGGTATGTCTCCCCTGAGTTATGGGGAAAAAATCTGCAAATCTGGAAAATTCTCCCTTTGATCCATCTTTGTTCGCAGTCATAATCCTTCCCACTGAAACTTTTCTTTCATGGAAAGAAAAAATAACTTATCACTGTTCACATATTTGTTGAAAAATTTTAGTTGAACACCTACTATGCACCAGGCACTCCAACTGTAGCGACATGTGTGGTGTAGAAACAGAGGAGACAGCCCACATGTCCACCAGCATTAGAATGGGTAGGTGAATTGTAATACAGACGCAAAATTTACTACCGCCCAGCACAAAAATGCACTAACTATAGGCCACATGCAAAACAAGGATACATTTAAAAGACAAAATCTTGATTTAAAGATGGCATACCCACAAAGTACATATGGTATGATTCCATATTTATAAATTTCAAAAACAGGAAAAAAACCCTATTATTTTGGGATGTCTGCTCTGGGAGTAAAACTATGAAAAATAAAAACAGAGAGAAACAAACAGCTGCCTGTCAAGAAGCAGGAATGGTTGGTTGAGCATCGAGAGGCCTGAGGGGTGGCGATGAAGGTGGTTCACTTTATAATTATGTCTTCACCTTCACATTTATGTGTCATGCACTCGCTGTATGCGTGCTTTAGTTCACACACACAAAAAAAGGTTTAAAATTTCAGGCAAGAAGAAGGAAAAGTAAAATAAAATGAAGGAGGAAGAGGAGGAGGAGAAGAAGAAAGAAGAAAGAAGAAGAAGAAAGAAGGGGGGTACTCCAGAAGATTCTACCCACGACTGTGAACATTTTGGGTGTATTCTCCCCGCCACTTTCCCTCTGTGCCTATACTGCTTTCCTTAACAAAGTGAGCTCACACTGGAATAAAATTTTGATTTCTCATATTGTTCCCTTATGGAAGATCCTTACCCTCCGTTCCCCCAGGCGCCCTCCCACCGGGCGGGCGCTGGATGGTGGAGACGCCCTTCGTCAAGGCAAGTGAAAGGACCCGCGCTGGACGTGCAAGTCGCTGAACTTGCTGCCGAACAGCCGCCGCTGAGACTCGGATGCCAACCTGAGCCCCGCTCTTACACCTTACGGAGCAACACCCTTGGACCGCTGTCCCGCTTTACAGATGGAGGGGCAGCGGACCAGAGAGAGAAGTGACTCGCCCAAGGGCACGGAGCAAGCGGGTCTGTGGCCCAGCGGACACCCCCTTCTCCAGCCTCGCTGAGCCCCTCTTCCGCGCCCCCCATTTACCCATCCTAAAATAATATCACTCCTCCCCCAACACCCAGTCCTGCTTCTCCAGGGCGTCTGGTCGGCTCCCCAGCGCCGGAGCGGGGCATGCACCACCGCGGGGAGGGAGCGGGCTGGCTCCGGGCTCCCGGAGCAGCTGATTGCACCATCACTCACGCCCTGTCAGGTCTTATTGCTCCAACATCCCCTAAATGACAAAGTTGGATTCATTAAGTGTAAATTCAATCAAACTTGAGAGTGAGAGAGAAAATAAAAGTGACTCGGAGGAAGAGAAATGGAAGCGCTGGTAAGCGATTGTTACTTTTGTTGGGAGAAGGGGTCCGCGGCCCTGAGCTCCAGGCAGCACGAGGCCCCGCCGTCAGGGAAGTGTCAGGGCGGCGGGGCTGGAGCTGGTTCAAGTCTCACCCGCGGCACTTGCTAGCTGGGAGGCCTGGGGCAAGCGGCGTCACCTCCCTGAGCCTCCACCTTCTCTTCTGTGGGTGGGGTGCAGGCAACCCCGTGGGACTGCATCCAGGAGAAAGTGGCGTGGCCCATGCGATCAGACTATTACTTAATGAAAGGTAGGCGGTTACCAGACCTTTCCCGCTGCTGAGGAAGCAAATGGCCCCAAGTCAAAATCTACCTGAGTAGGGGTGCGCCGGGGCAGGAGATAGAAAGGGCAGTTGGAATCCCCCTCAGATGGGCTTCTCAGACCTGAAAGACCGTGATGCATAAGATGAAACCCCTTTTACATCAGGCATTCTGGGTAGCAGCCACATGCACATGTGTGTTTGTGTATATAAAATTGGAACAATGAATACAAGTTTAGCTGTACTATGACAGATATATGCTAGTATTTCTAAAATTCTTTTCTTCTAAACACCTACTAAACAGATTTCATGACCTACTTATGATGGTGTTGGCCAAGGTCACATAGCAAGCTCGAGGTAAAACTGGGGCGGGAACCAGACTTCCTGGCCTCTAGTCCATCTGGGGTGCCTTCGATCACCTCTCCCTGGCCGGTGTCCAGTTCAGGCTGGGTGAGTACACCATCCCGATGAGTACGACCTAGGAAGCCATGGAAGGTGACAGACAGTGAAGTTGGTTGGGACTGGGAATCGCCCAGGCTGGAGCAATAAACTTCATGGCAAAGCACGTAGCATTTGGACCCACTAGGAACCTAGTAAATGGGGGCTGAAGGATGGAAGATATTCAGAGAACTCCCCCCTTCAGCCTGGGGTGATTCTGGTTCTGCCACTTCTGCATTTCTACTCTTTGGGCTTTACTGTTGCCTTTCTGGCTGTGTGTATGGGGTGGGGGTGAGGGGGTTCCACATACTTGGTGAGGAAGGGTTAATAGGAAGTTCCTTCAGGCATCCCACAGGCCGCTTTGAAGCACTGCCACCTACCGGTCACTCCTTCTCATTACATCCCCGAGGGCTCTATCTTGGAAGTCACTCCATAATGCTTGGTCCTTTCCACAACCCACCCACTTCACCGCAAGTTCTTTGAGTCCTCAGAGCAACCCTGTGAGAAAAGCTGATATCCTTATATTTATTTTATCGAGGAATTTAGGGGTCAGAGAGGTTAAGTGACTCACCCAGGGACACACAGGATTTGCACAGGGATGCCCAGATTCCCAGTTCAGGGCTCCTTCTGCCCATACTGGGTAATGACCCCCAAGACACCCAGCACAGTGGTGCAGGGGTGCAGATTTCTGACTGATCAGAGGGGAGGGGAGGACAGGACAGCTTATTTGGGCAGTGAGTGCCAGGAAACACCATCAGGGGTGGTACATTTCATCCTGGCTAGCCTGTCTTGCTTTGTGCACTCCAAGAACCTAGACAGAGGAGTGATTCCAAAGCAATGTCATCTGGCTTCATTCTGGTTGAGGTGGTTTGGGGATGTAACAATTTCCAGGTTAATTTGGTCCATGCAGACAGCTGAACTGTCCAGCTTAGACCCTGGCAGAGTCTGATTTCATTTTTTTTTCACAATGTAATTAGCAAACAGAGGTGGCATGGTATGATGGCTAAGAGGCGGATTCTTGTAATAGTCCCTGGGTTCAAATCCCATCTCTGCCATTTTACTTGCCACATGACCCTGGACCAATTACTCAGTTTCTTCATCTGTAAAATGGGGACACCAAGAGTACTTTATCTCACCAGCTGCTGTATGAATAAAAGGAGCTAATGTATATAAAACATTAGAGAGTAACTGAACTGTGATAGGCACTTAATAAATATTAAATATTTTTATAAGACTTGAGGAGTTTGAGTTACACTGACCTGGATTAAAATCCCAACTTTCTCACTCATTCTGCAAACTTGGGTAGTCCTCCCCCTTTCTGGGTCTTGCCTACCTGGACCACCCTGCTGGGCCGTTTGCTGATGCCCATGACCGCTGTGTGGTGACCACATCACAGTTGAAGCCCACACTCAAGGTCAGCTTGGCTGTGGGTTCCCTGGTGTGCAGGAGGGGCGGGCGGACTGGGACACATCTGCTCCCTCGGCTAGAATTACGCTCGTCTATTTTTCCCCCTTGGAACTATTTTATGCAGCAAGGTCAAGCAAGCAGGACTACAAATCAATTTAAACAAAAGCGCTGAGGCAGGTACCCTTGAACTCCGGTGACTTAAAATAGCCTCGTCGTCATCCTTAGCCAAACACCCAGTACCTGAGTTCACTTAGCCTGTCATCGCCAACTAATAAACCATCCCCCTCATGGAAACCGACCAGAATGAAACCTTTGACTCAAAGTGGATGCGAGGCCTGCTTGGATTAATGGGGCTGCCTCTGCCTCCCCCTCTGTTCCCGGGATTGCTAGAGAAGTTGATGCATTCTTAGGGAAATGAATATCTTATTCATTAATATCAGGGAAGACCAGCCCAGCCGTCTTAATAACCACCCTGGCTGCTCGGTGAGTAGCCAAGCATAGCACAGCCTCCTTCGTGGAATGCCTCAAAGTCCTACCTTAGGAGCTGGGATGGAATTGTTTGAAGAGGGGTGGGGGTGGGGGGAAGAGTGGGGAGTGTTTGTTGCAAAAGGAAAGAAAATGAGGGGCGCCTGGGTGGCTCAGTTGTTAAGCGTCTGCCTTCGGCTCAGGGCGTGATCCTGGCGTTATGGGATCGAGTCCCACATCAGGCTCCTCCGCTAGGAGCCTGCTTCTTCCTCTCCCACTCCCCCTGCCTGTGTTCCCTCTCTCGCTGGCTGTCTCTCTGTCAAATAAATAAATACATCTTTTTTTAAAAAAAGGAAGGAAAGCGAACACTTTGCACTTAACTGTGGGCCTAGCCCTATGCTAGGAGCTTTAGATAGAACAATTCATTTCTTCTCCACAATTACCCTCTATGGTGGATGTTTTGACACCAGCTTTTAAAATAACAGCTTTATTGAGGGCTAATTCACATACCATCTGCACTAGTCAGGGTCTCCAGAGAAACAGAACCAATAGGATATATAGATATAAATATAGATCTATAGACCTATAGCTATATATACATATAACATATATATAAATATATATTTCTAAGAGAAATATGAAAAGGTTTATTATAAGGGATTGGCTCCTGTGATTATGGAGGCTAAGTCCCCCAATCTGTGAGTTGCAAGCTGCAGGGCCGGGAGAGCCGGTGGTGTAATTTCAGCCCCATTCTGAAGGCCTGAGAACGAGCAGCAGCAACGGTGTAAGTCCTGGTCCAAGGGCAGCAGGAGATGGGTGTCTCAGCTCAAGCGGTCAGGCAGAGAGAGAGAATTCAACCTTCTTCCGCCTTTTTGTTCTATCCAGACCCTCCGTGGGGTGGGGGGGGAGGGATGATGCCCATCCAGGCTGGGAAGGGCAGTCTGCCTCCGTCAGTGCACACATGCAAATGCTAATCTCTCCCAGAAACACCCTCACCAATACACCAGAATTGCACTTATGATTCTGGGCACCTTGTGTCCTAGTCCCGTTGACACATACAATTAACCATCACACCATCAAGTCACCTTTTTGAAGCAAACAGGTCAGTGGCTTTAGTACATTTACCAAGTTGTGCAACCCTACCATGCCTCCTTCCAGAACATTTCAGCAGCCCACAAAGAAATCCCACACCCGTGGTCCCTCCCCGTTCCCCCTTCCCCCAGCCTCTGGCAACCACTAATTTACCTATCTACATGGTGCTGTAAAATCCAGACATTTCATGTAAAGGGAATCACATCATATGTGGCCGTTAGCGACTGGTGTCTCTCACTTAGCATGATGTTTTCAAAGTTCATCCATGTGGTAGCGTGAATCAGTATTTTATTCCTTTTTATGGGTGAATAATATTCAATTTCATGGCTATAACACATCTCGTTTATCCAACCTTCAGTGGATGGACATTTGGGCAGTTTCCACTTTCTGCCTATTACGAATAATGCTGCTATGAACATTCACATATGCATTTTTGTGTGGACATCTGCTTTCAATTCTCTTGAAATTGGGAGTAGACGTGCTGAGGGTGCAAGGGCTGGGGCATGCGGTCACTCTGTGTTTCACTTTTGGAGAACTGCCCCACTGCCTCCCCGTGTAGCTATACCATCTTTCTCCCACCAGCCACACGGGAAGGCTCCATTTCCTTCACGTCTTCAACAATGCTTGTTAGCGCCCATCTTTTTTGGCAACCCTAGAGGATGCGACATCGGATCTCACTGTGCTTTGATTTGCATTTCTCTAATGACTAATGATGTCGAGCATCTCTCCATGTGCTCACTGGCCACTGGCATGTCCTCTTTTGAGGATGTGCGCATTTGAGAAATATGTATTTCAAGTCTTTTGATATCTGATTTAAAAATCCAATTTTAATTGGGTTATTTATCTTTTTATTGTTGAACCGTAAGATTTCTTTATATATTCCCCTATCAGATACGTGATTTGCACATAGTTTCTCCCATTCTCTCTGTAACTTTCTTGACGATGTCCTTTGAGGCACAAATTTTCTAATTTTGATGAGGTCCAAATTATCTTCCTTTTGTCACTGATGTTTTTGATGCCATATCTAAGAAATCATTGCCTAATCCAAGGTCATGAAGATTTACATTTATGTTTTCTTCGAGGAACTTTATAGTTTTAGCACATACATTTAGATCTACGATCCATTTTCAGTTAATTTTGGAATAATGTGTGAGATAGGGGGTCCAACTTCATTTTTTTTTTTTTTACATGTGGATGGCCAGTTGTCCCAACGCCATTTATCCAAAGACTAGTCTTGCCCCATTTCATTGTTTCGGCACCTTTGTTGAAAAATCAGTTGGCCAGGGGCGCCTGGGTGGCACAGCGGTTAAGCGTCTGCCTTCGGCTCAGGGCGTGATCTCCGGCGTTATGGGATCGAGCCCCACATCAGGCTCTTCGGCTATGAGCCTGCTTCTTCCTCTCCCACTCCCCGCTTGTGTTCCCTCTCTCGCTGGCTGTCTCTATCTCTGTCGAATAAATAAATAAAATCTTTAAAAAAAAAGAAAAAAGAAAAATCAGTTGGCCAAAGATGTATGAATTTATTTCTGCACTCTCAGTTCTATGGTATTGATTTATATGTTTCTCCTTGTGCCAGGACCACGCTGTCTCTATTACCGTAGCTTTGTAGAAAGTTTTCACATTGGGAAGTCGTAGTTGAAGTTGTGAGCTCTCTGACTTGATTATTCTTTTTCCAGATTGTTTTGGCTGTTCTCAGTTCCTTGCATTTCCATATGAGTTTTCAGGTTGGCTTATCAATTTTTTTAAAAGCTTTTATTTATTTATTTGTCAGAGAGGGAGAGAGCACAGGCAGGGGGAGCAGCAAGCAGAGGGAGAAGCAGGCTCCCCTCGAGCCCGATGTGGGACTCAATCCCAGGACCCTGGGATCATGACCTGAGCTGAAGGCAGACACTTAACCATCTAAGCCACCCACGCATCCCGGCTTATCAACTTCTGAAGAAAAGGCTGTTGTGATTTTGCACAGATTGCATTAAATATGTAGCTCAATTGATGAGTGCTACCATCTTATCAGTATTAAGTCTTCCACGAACACAGGATGTCTACATTTATTTAGGTCTTTAGTTTCAAAAATGTTTTGCGGTTTTTAGCGTACAGGTCTTGTACTTCTTTTGTTAAATGTATTCCTAAGTATTTTATTCATTTTGAAGCTATTATAAGTGAAACTGTTTCCCTGATTTTCTTTTTGGATTGTTTATTGCTAGTATACAGAAATACAGCTGATTTTTGTATATTAATTGTGTACATTAATCCTGCAACGTTGCCACTGACACTATTTTACAGATGAGAAAACAGAAGACCAGAAGGCGTGAGTGACTGATTTAAGATTACATGGTTTTTTCGTCTTTCCAATCTCTTTTTCTTTGCAAAACCCCTTTTCCTGGCTGCATGGAAATCCCACTCAGTCTGTATATCAGGCTCATTCTAGCTCACCCGGGGATGGGCTCTGGCCATCTTTTCCCATCACTCATGAAACCCTACTGAGGAATGAAGTCACTATAGAGGAGATCACAGCTAAGAGTTGGGGAGAAAAAAGAGTTCTGTCATCATCACTGAGCACCTGGATCCAGCTACACCTAAAGCCAGTTCCTTTAGGTTTTTGGATACATTAGCTAATTATTTTTTTAGCTTGAGATTATTTCAGTTGGGTTTCTCTCTCATGTTACATTCTCTTGGTGAAAAGAATCCTGACTTCTACCGCTGTTAAAGGGCAGAGTATGGGTTTGACACCAGGCCTATATGACTCCAAAGTTGTACTCACTCCACTGTCTCTGCATTGCCCCTTCCAGACACTGAAACTGGTTGGATGAATGTTTGAGTGGCTTCCAGGGAGCTTGAAGTAGATAAGGAACATGGAGACTGGAGTTCAAGATCCCTAAGACATGCAACTGTGAGGAAAGGCTCAGGAAGCCAGGCACAAGGACAGCTGGGGTCAAAGGCAGACCCCAGATCTTCCCACCTGTGGGGTCTTGGCCAGTCTCAGTCTCTCTGAGGCATAGTTTCCTGGGATCAGACACCTTTTTCTGGTTGTTTTTCAGGCCTATCTCGGGCACAAAGGCCCCCGAAGAGATCAGGACAGCCCCTGAAATGCACCTGCCAAGAGAGGTGTTCGAGACCAGAAGGGCAGATGATCCTGGCCATTGTATAGATGGGGAAACTGAGGCTGGACAGGGTTCAGTGACTTATTTAGAGACTCTCATCTCCTAAAAGACTGAGTGGAGCCTAGGTCTTATGTCTTTGTGCCTAATATTTTCACAGTAAACCAGGGGAGGCAGTGGTGCCTCCTTGGGATTTGCCTGGGGCCTGAGATTTCCCATAATCCAATTAATAATTGTCCAAGATGGAGGGCCAGCTCCCAATTAGTCCTCCTCCCTCCCTGGTGCCTCTCTGAGCTTTGTGGCTAGCAACTCCCTGGAAAGAGAAGAGAAGCCCCCACCCCGCAAGCTCCCTCCTTGGGAATGAGGGGTCTAGAAATTAGCTGATTCTTGATAAGCCCTAATTATAAATTAGGTCTTATTATCTGTGGCTCCTGAAACTACGCTGGATGAATTAAAACTCTAGGAAAAGGAATATTTCAATTAACCATATGAACTCAGGTAATTGCCTACCGAGGAAAAGCCCTTACGAACAAGTCCTGGAGCAGTTACGAGGACATCAGAAGGGGAAGGCCGGAGCCAAGGCATGCGTGGTCTGCATGAGCCAGAAATGAGGGGCGGGCCCCTCGGAGGCAAACGTTTTCTAAGGACGCGTCCTGGAAATTGGTAGGACCTGCAGATGCCTCGCCACCAGCCCCCGGGGTTTGGAATCAAAGAGGGTTGTGGTCCTCTCTCTGCCATCTATTGCTCTGAGACTCTGTGCCTCAGTTTCCTCACCTGAAAACGGGCAGGTCACAGCAAATGATGAATACAAAAGGGTTTCGGCAGCTAGAGAGTGTGTCGTGCACACCAGGCATTATGGTTTGGGTGCAGTTAGATGCCCGGCAAAGGGGAAGAGAGAACAAGGGAGACGGGGCTGGAAGATTCTGTTTTAACTGACTTCAGGAGGCAGGAAGGGTGATTTTCTGTTGATGTTCATTCATTCCCTCCTCCCACCAACATTTCAGGGATGCTGCCCACATGCCAGGTGGGCACTGAGCCGGGAAGTTCAGGGCACGGAGCGTGTTGGAGTCAAGTGTGTAGGGAGAGAGACGGAAAGGCGACCAGGCAGGGCGCTCAAGGACAGGGTCTACTGGCAGCCGCCCTCCGTGAGGATATATTGGATGAGGGACACTGAAGCCCATGATGGCCCTGGGACCCCTTGAACAAAACAAAGGTCAGCGTGAAGTCACGGAAATTGTTCCCCAAAAGAAGCCATACTTTCCCTTCCAGTGTATACACACATCCAGCAATCCACCGAGAGTCCTAAACTTTCTGTGGGGAATTCCAGAAATCCTTGAAGAAGTTCCAACCCACCCCTCCCCCCGATGTTGGCTCAAATCTGATTCCTGAGGTCTAGAAGGAGGTGGAGATGCCAATCCTATGACAAGCTCACTCCTTGCAGTAGACACAGAGGGACTTACTCCCCCGAGTCCTTCCTAGCTCTCCTGACCACTTTCTTTAAGAAGGCACATCAGCGAAGCGACAAGTCTGAAGTTGAGAATTACGTTCAAGAAGATTCAGCGTGAAGCGTATGCAGTGACTCTGAAGAGCCCCCCACACCACCAGCCTACAGGAATGAGTGCCCAGAAATGAGCAGAACGGATGAGTCATCGGAGAGGAGTGCATTTTCTGCTAGCAGGAAGGTGCCACTAAAATCCTGTAAATTGGTGATAAATTCCCCTTACAACCTTCCTTGTCACTCTTGCTAAAAGATGTTCCAGTGCAGGTCCCTTACACAAATCTCTGTACCTCAAAAATACTAATCCCTTCTCTAATGTTGGAATCCTCTTTATAACTCAGGAGTTTACAAGCAAGGCTTGAATACCACCAGCAATGGGGGACTCACTACCTCAAAAAGTAGTTCAGTCCATTACCCTATGGTTGTCGTCATCATCAAGTTCCTATTTATGGGGGATTGAAACCTCACTCTTGCTACATCGGTGGGGAAGGCGATAGGGCCAGGATTGTTGCTGGATGAAGGCAGGAAAGTCCTTCCTATCCAGTGAAGAAAACCTCCTTCCTCTTATTTGCTGGTGCAACCAAATATTTAATTATAAAAGCTTCTCCAAGGCAATAGATGTTAAAAATTAAGATGAATACACTCATTTTGGCCAATAGCACAAACTGCTATTACTCTGAAAGTCCCAATTCATTACTGTATATTGTAACGGAACATTAACACTTGCATAACGACCTCAGGACCTGTCTCGCATGCACAATCAGTACGCCCTGCCCAGTCTCCCTTATACCCAGGAAAGAAAGGAAGAAAACCCAGATGCCCTCAGAAAATTGCCTTTCCAGCGGAAACATTAACAGACCTTTAATTACAGGAGCTCACCATACACAGGCTGATGCCACAGCTCAATTCCTGGGCCCAGTCCAGTGATGGAGGGGCAGGGGAGGGAGGCAGGGGAGAAGCTGGGGGCCCCGGGTTCTCCAGATCTCCTGACCCACCTGAATGCCTTTCTGCTGCTGTGCCTCCTGCACCCGCTAGGGACAGCCTCGGTCTCCCCGCCCAGAGTGCCTGGGAGAGCTGGCTAAAAGTCAGGCAGGCATCCAGCGACCGGTCTCCATGGAGCCACCCTCCACCCCAGGAACATCCAGGTACCTTGGAGACAAAGAGCAGCTCTCAAGTGGACCCTGTCATCCTCTACTTGAAAACCTTTAATGGTTCCCATCGCCCTTGGGATAAAACCCCAAATCCTGACAGAGGCCCACAGGCGGTGTGGTTCAGTCCCGGACTAGCTCTCTGGGCTCTTCCTCTTCCCTTCCTACCACACTGGACTATCTTCTCTGTCTCTCTAAACTCTTCCCTGACACAGGGCTCTCGCACATGCTGTCCCCCCACGCCGTTCCTCTCATTTCTGGGCTGGCTAATTCCCCCTCCCTTGTCAGATCTCAGCTCGGAGGTCCCCGTCAGTGGGGGAGATGGAGTGATGGGGACGCAGGAATGGGCCATGTTTCTCTCCAACCTGCTCTAAATCAAGGCCTGTTCATCTCATCAAGTCAGCTGGGCGGCCAGAGAGCCCAGTCTTCTCAAACAGGAATTTTCTTAAAAGCACAGAAACATAACCTCATGCCCATCCTAATTTGTTAATGCAATGAACTTGTAAACAGCCATGAGAGGGGGTCCTCCTCCATCCCTGCTCCACTGCGCTGTGGCCAGGACATGGGCCTGTGGTCTCAGCTTATTTATTTTTTTAAGATCTTATTTATTCATTATTCATTTGAGAGAAGGAGAGAGAGAGACAGTGAGCACATGCAGGGGGAAGCAGCAGAGGCAGAGGGAAAGCAGGCTCCCCACTGAGCAGGGAGCCCAATGCGGGGCTCGATCCCAGGACCATGACCCGAGCCGAAGGCAGATGCTTAACCCACCGAACCACCCAGGCACCCCTAAAAGCTTATTTTGTTTTAGGTGGGACAATATCCTGAAACAGAAATGAGTATTTTAGAATAGAATTTCCATTTACCACTTAACCTTTCCCTCATTTCAGTCACCGAGGCTCAGATTCTGCAGAGTATGACCCCCCAGCAGGTAATGAAGCCAACATCATAGGTGGCAGTTCTAATTGAAAGATCAGGAGTGGTGGCTGGAAAACCCCCAAAATGGGTGGGNGAAGGCAGATGCTTAACCCACCGAACCACCCAGGCACCCCTAAAAGCTTATTTTGTTTTAGGTGGGACAATATCCTGAAACAGAAATGAGTATTTTAGAATAGAATTTCCATTTACCACTTAACCTTTCCCTCATTTCAGTCACCGAGGCTCAGATTCTGCAGAGTATGACCCCCCAGCAGGTAATGAAGCCAACATCATAGGTGGCAGTTCTAATTGAAAGATCAGGAGTGGTGGCTGGAAAACCCCCAAAATGGGTGGGACACAAACCAATGGGTCCTGGGCTTCACATCCCAGGGGAAGCCTTAGAGCGCTGCTGGATCCCCAGAGAGCGAGCGGGGCCTCAACTTTCTCCCGGAGGCCCCTGCACCCAGCCAGGTGTGCCAAAGGGGGCACAAAAGACAGCACTTTAAGGGTGCCTATAGAGGGGACATGGAGGTAACTCGGTGGCCCCTGGCATGGGGCCACGGCAAGGATGGGGCAAACTGGTGGCTGTCCCTTAACACTACATAAGGCCTTGGAACTTACAAACAGCCTCAGAAAAAGAGGGTGTAGGGAACTGACAGAGGCTCAAAGGAGGAATTAAAGTCAGTGATAAAAAATATTAACATATATATTTTTGCTACCACATCCATTATGATATTATGATATCGATTTTAAATCAGGGGAAATAGGGGCACCTGGGTGGCTCAGTCGGTTAAGCATCTGCCTTGGCCCACTCGTGATCCCAGGGTCCCAGTTGGAATCACTCCACGTTGCAGTGGTAAACTGGGGCACGGAGAAGAGGTGACTTGTCCAGGGCATATGGCTACAAAATGGCAGTGATGAGACCCCGTGCTATTCCCTGGGCCTCCCCTGATGGCCTCCCTTGGTAGGGAGGTGAACGGAGCGTGGTGGTTCCCAGTCCACATGCTGGAGCCAAAGTCTAAGTTCAGGTTCAAGTCTAAGCACTGGTGTTTGCTGGTGGTATGACCTTGGGCAAGTCGCTTAACCTCCCCAGGCCTCCATTTCCCCTGATTTATTTTTTTTTAAAGATTTATTTATTATTTATTTATTATTTATTTATTTATTTATTTATTTGAGAGAGAGAGAGCACAAGCAGGGGGAGCAGCAGAGGGAGAGGGAGAAGTAGGCTCTCCGCTGAGCAGGGAGCCCAATGCAGGACTTGATCCCAGGACCCTGGGATCATGACCTGAGCCGAAGGCAGACACTTAACTGACTGAGCCACCCAGGCACCCCTAGAATTAGTTTTTGATAAATAGTGGTTATTAATACTTACAGTGATAGTGTTCCTGGGTGTAAAGGCCCCTTGTAAACTGCACAGAGCTCCTAGGGCACAACCATGGAACCTTAGGTCTGGGTTGCAATCAGAGTGACCAGCTCCCTGGTTTGCCAGGGACTGTCCTGGTTTGGCACTGAAAATCTCATGTCCCTGAACACCCCTCACTCCCAAGCACATCAGGCCAGCCCAGCCCACTGTGAGCCCTGCTCCTTTCTCACTGTGTGACTGGGCCGGTCACTTTACCTCTCAGAGCCCATTTCAGCAGCATTAGTCTTGACTGGGAACTTGCTAGTAATGCAGATGTCCTATCCCAGTGTCCTACCCCAGATCAATGGAATCAGAAACTCTGAGGCTGTTTTACAGGGTTTTCCAAACCCCTCTGGTGAGCGTGATGTCTGCTAAATCCGTGAGTCACTGATACAAAGCCCCCCGCAGGGGGTAGGAGGTCCCATCAGACCACGAGCACCTGGCATGCTGTGAGTACTCGGTGGCCAGTGGCCGTCACCACTGTCATTACAAGGGAGGTGGTGGAACCGCTGATGTGGGGGAGGAATGTGAACAGTCCGGTCCTCAGGCCCCCAAACTGCTTTCCAACCGCGAGCTTGATAGATAGTTGGGTTTTGCCATCTGAACACTGGGTGAACTTCCTGCCTTCAGAAAGCTCACTTCTCTCATTGCCATTTAGACATGAAGGGGTTACAGCTCTGATTCAGTGCCTCCTAGCTGAGGGCCAAGGGCGTTTGTGGACCTGGCCCTGTTTCACCTCCGTGGGTCACGGTGGGTACAGTGATACTGATGCCAGCCACCATGCGATGGATGGGTACCATGGATGAGGAGCTGTGTAATCATCGGGGCTGGGGTCTGCCTCTGCCCGCCATGGAATTCCCCAGCCCAGCACAATGCCCAGCATCAGATCAGTGTTTGATATGTAATAGTTAAATACACGACTGAATTTCCTGTGCACATAATACCTGCCATCTTACTTAATTCTCATGGTACCTCCATGAATTACATATAATCCTCACTCCCCACTTTGTAGACGAGGAGACAGCACAGAAAGCTGGTACAACTTGCCCAAAGCCTCCTAGCTGTGAGAAGCAGGCCTGGGAGTCAGAGCCTAACTTTCCTCCGTGCGACGCCTGCTTTCAAGAAGGTACTATGGATGTGCTGGGCTCAGCACAAAGTCCACGTCCTCTGAGATGCCTTCTTTGATTCCTTGACTGTTGCCCTGATCACACACGTCATGGCCCCTTCTTTGGTCCTCCCAAGGCTGGTACCGCCTTGCCTTTGTTTATGCCTGTGTCCAGTTTAGTTTCTGTAAAGCTGATCTGTTTATCTCTGCCACTGAATCCTTGGTGAAAGTTTGCTGGATGACGGATGAACCTGGAGATTCCAGGAATGGGCTGGAGCTCTGGTCGGGGGGCAGGAAGTGAGCACTCACTGCCTAGCTTCACTAAAGCAAAAGTGAATTGAAATCTGGCAAACAAGGGAAAGGTCATGGGGCACTGAGCTCCCAAGCTCACCTTAAGATGTTCTCAAAAATCACACCATGGTACCTGGTCCTACCTTTTGGGCTTGGCTCTTCCGGAAGACATCAAAGCTAAGACCAAAATTGGCTCCCTTGCCTAACACTCCATTTGCTTGCTGTGCTCCCAATAATATATTGCTTCACCCAGGACTTTTTAAAACAATGAAAATGTAAAATTAAAGGACCCAGCTATAAGGAGAAAGATGAATGATCAGGACTGATAAATTTGATTTAGTATCCATTTCTAAGTAAATGGGGGAGTGTTGACATTACCCAGAGCACCCTGAATACAGATTCTTCTCTCCCAGGATTTCAAGGAACAGAAGTTGAACAGCCCCCACTAACCGTTGGTTGATTTAAAGGTTTTCCAATTTGTAAACAAATATATTTAGAAAAAGACCCCCAGTGGGAGAACTAAGTCAAATTCCTTTTGTCAAGGAAACTGTTGTCAGACATATTTTTCCTTGTATTTCCAAAGCCAGACTCTTAACCTTGGCTATCAAGATAGAGTAGCTATAAAAATACATGAATGTTAATTTTGAAAAATCCCAACCTCTCCATCCTTGGGGAAGTTGGATTTGCCAGAACCACTTTTTTCCCTTGTGTCATGGTTGTTACTACACATGTGTTCTTTATCCTTCTCTCTAGATTGTCAGTCCCTCGAGGGAAGAGTCCATTAAGCATCTTCATCCTTCATCTTTCATCCTCCACATTCCCTAGTGCTCCCTGAGTTCCATGTGCAGCAGCAGGGGCGAGCTGGTGGCCCCTGGCAGAGCAGAGTGGGTACCAGGGTTAAATGGGAGAGTCTACCCTCACCCTTGCCCACACATCTGGCAAAGGAAGGTTAGCTTGTGTTTGGTGATGGGGAGAGTTAGGGTGACCAGCCATCCTGGTCTGCTGGGGACTGAGAGTTTCCCAGGATGGATAGTCCTGGGTGATCCGAGTCCTAGGGATGGCGATGCTTCCTGAGTACAGATGACTTGTCAGGAATGGCGCTGGGTAATTTATGTGGATTATTTTACTTAAATGCCACAACAGCACTGTGGGGTGGCTGTGATGCTCTCATTTTACAGGGGCAGAAATGAGAGCTTTGTCACATCCCTTCAGCCGCTAGCTCCTTACCCCTTAGAATACTGATCTTTAAACAAAGAAACGACTTATTTATTGTTTCATTGCACTGTGCTAAGTTGAATGCCTCTCCTGTGGATTCTTCACTCCTCTCTGCAGCCACACTCTTACCATGTGACTTGGGCTTGGTCACGTGACTTGCTTTGACCAATAGCATGTGGACAGAAGTATCCTACCAGAGCCAGTCCCAGGTGTTCCTTGCATGTTTCTTTTCATCCTCCTGAGCCTCTCCCAACCCCATGAGAAGCGCCTACCCTGGCCCATCTGCTGGTCCAGGAAGCTGGGAGATACACGGAGCAGACCTGCCTAGCCGAGTCACGTGCTTGCCGTGAGAAGAAGAGGTGCCCAGACAAGCCCAGCCTAGATCAGCCAAACCCCCGCTGACCAGCAGATGGGTAAGTGTTAAAGAATGATTCTTTCAAAGCACCTGAGTCTTGAGGTTACACAGCTCTGGCTAACTGATGTATCCACCAACCTTCCATAATGGTGGGGATGAGCAGATTTTACTGCTGAAGGTGTCTGATGAGCTAAGCTTATGCCTTAAATCTGGCTAAGGATTCCACGTTGCTCGGGTTTTAATTTAGGGGACTGTTGCTAATCCTTTCAGGGATATTTCTAAAGGGTTAGAAGGGAAGCAGAAGCAGGATGCTTACTGTGGGCCCAGGGCGGTGCTCAGTACCTTCAGTTGTTTCTTGCTTCAGACAACTGACATGAGCTTGCTGCTAGCCCTGAGCTAGCCCGTCCCTCTCTGGGTCTCTGTGTCCCCTTGGCTAGCTAGTTTTGGCACTGACTGTGAACTTTGCCAGGCAGCACAGAGCGGCTGTATGTGAGGTGGTTTTGCACAACGGTTTTGGAGCCAGACTGGGTTTCTATTCTCCTGCCTGCTTTGTGAGCTGTGTGAGCTTGAGCAAGCTGCTTCACCTCTCTGATCTCAGTTCTCCTCTCTGCAAGAGAGTCACTGTGAACCCCTGAATGCAGTAACATAGCGATGGGCCCGGCACGGGGAGGCCCTCAATCTGCGGTGTTTGTTATTACTAACGCGGTACCACTGGTTAGTCTCCTGAAATCAGTCATCTCGAAATAGCAATCAGTTACTTTGAACAGAGTAAATATTTTTCTTCTCTGCATCATTTCAAGCATTCCCTCCTTAATTTTACAGTTGCACTTACAAAAGAGTTATTTACGGAGCAGAGGGACAGGATGGGCTGCCTCATCGAAACGGCTTCACAAATTCCCTCTGCTTCCTGTTAAGATATTAGCGCCCAGTAATTGTCGCTCTATATAAATGTGGAGCCTCGGCGGCAAACGCGCACCCTGTAGTAATTGTGAGTTGTCTTGACGCTAATTACATAGGGGAGCCTGTTTAATTGCCAGTTAAATTGACTGTGTGTGTTTTCTCTAATCTGTGTTTCCGGGCAAGTTGGATGACATCAGCTCCTCGTTGGACTAAGCCTGAATTTGGAAGACCTGAAGAGGCCGCTGCAGGGGGGAAAAGTAAGGCCAGTGGAGGGCCGGTGGGGAATGGCAGCCAACGACAATGGGACTGTGTATGGTTCATGGGAGCCAGCCTGAGTCTCCTGGGATTGAGGAAAGGAAGCCGATCTGGAGGAAAATCGAGGTTGGGCCGCACAGGGCAGGCCGCTCATCAGCTAAGTCCCACCTGATGCATCCAGATCAGCCACAGCATTGCTGTGCAGGCTGCACCTGCTTGCTCCCCTCCAGGCCTCTGGCTGATGCTGGTCCTTCTACCTGGAGTAAGGGTCCCAGACCTTGGTCCCCCACCCTTCTATTCTAACTCCACATCTGTAGTGACATTTAATACCACCTTTTCCATGAAGCCTTTCTTGATTTCCCAGTTGGGAGAGAGGATCCTTCCTTTCTGGTCCAAATGTCCAGAACTTCTCTGTATCCTCCTGAGTCCATGCCCACTTTCCTCCTTGTATTTGAACTAATGGAGAACCAAACTATGAGCTCCCTGAAGACAGGTCATGCCTCCTACAGAGTGAGTGCTAAGCAACCTGAGGCAGGAATCCGGAGAGAGGAAGAAGACTGGAAGAGGTAGAGGGGGAGGGGGAGGGGGAGGNGGGGGAGGGGGAGAGGGAGGGGGAGAGGGAGGAGAGGTGGCAAAGGAAGAAGATAAATTGCGGAGTAAGAATAGCAACTCATACTTCTTTGTGGTGTGTGTGTGTGTGTGTGTGTGTTCATGCACTGAGCACTGTCCTAAGTACTCCATCTGTGTTAACTCATTTAATCTGCCCCACAATCCTGAAGTAGGTTCCATTAGCATCCCCATTTCACAGATGAGAGAACTGAGGACTTTGAGAAGCTAGACAACTTGTTAACAGAGCTTAAGTGCTAGATCCAGGACTACCTGGGAGCTTTCAACTCCAGGGCTGAGCTATCTTGAAAGAAGGAAGGGAGGGTGGGAAGAGGGAGGCCGGGAGGGAGGGAGGAAGGGAGAGGAGGAGAACTGAATTCCATAGCATGAGTTCTCCTGATGTTTAAAAACCTCTCCAGCCTTCCACACACGCTTTCTCCTTAGCTCAAAAGCTAAATTAGAGTGGATTGCACTCTCCTCACTTTAGTAATTTAGATAAAAGTAAAATTTTGTCTGAGAGCAGAAGCAATTATAGTGCGGGTTTTGTGATTAACTTGATTAACACTGTTTCACTCTAAAAATGATCCCCCCTCCCTTTGCTGGCGTACTGTAATCAGAGCCCCGTCTTTCAACTGTGCTACAGCTGCTCTCTCTCCCCCCACTCCCCAAAAAGGATTTTGACATAAATACTTATTAGGGAGAACTCTAGGCTCTGGCTGGAACAGTTGAGCAGGGAGGAGGAAAACGTCTCTCCCCCCATTAGCATCTGTAGCTGGTTAAAAGGCTGTCGCCTGCTACCCCCAGTTACTGACAAAGATCCCAATTATGTGGCAATGAAATATACATACGTGATACAGGAGGGCTTATACATTTTTAATTTTTTTTCAAAGAGAAAACATTCAGAGCAAACTCTAATTAGAGATTTCGGTTCTTTAAGAGGAAAATGATATGTGGTTTCAAGAAAGATTATTTGGGGTTATCGGTGGGCAATTGTGAATCCTTCCAATCCCAGGGCTCTGCTCCTGAGCAAGGGACTGTAGCCAACTGGGCGACTGGGCGGTTGGGTGGTTATGGAAATGCTGAGGTCTTTGAGATTTGAATCCCAGGTGGGTTTGGGGTTTGGGCGCCTACTCCCCTGGGACACTCCTCTGGGATCCTGGCTCTCACACTCCTCTCTGTTCCCCTGGTTCTGAGACCAGCTTCCTAGCAGCCCTGCCCAGATCTTCCTGATCCCTAGGGTAGCAGGTGCTACTTCCAAATCCCCCCGTTCAGCCAGGTGATCCCCAGAATCCTCTCGTTTAACCAAACCTACCAGCCTAGAGGTAGGATTTGCGATCACCTTCATGGTGGCAGATAAAGAAATGAGCTCTAAGAGCTCAGGTCTCTTGGCCAAGGCCACACAGTGCTCAGTGGTGGAGCTGGATTTGAACCCTGCATGCAGACTCCAGAGCCTCAGCTCACACTCCTGGCTGTGCAGACATTTGGAGAATCAGAGTGTTATGCTCAGAGGGACTGTGGAGAGGAGGGACCACCCCACTCAGCAGCAGAAGAAACTGAGGCCCCAGAAGGGGAAGGGACTTGTGTAGGGCCACAGAGCCTCCAGTCTGAGGTAGGCTGGGCAGCCTGGCTCCCCAGGCCCTCCACTCACTTCTGGGGTCAGACCAGCTCTGTCCAGCATTCCTCTGTACTGACCTGTATGAAATGAATTTTGCCCCCCTCCGCCCCAAGTTCATATGTTCAAGTCCCAATCCCCAATAGGACTGTATTTGGAGATAGGGTCTTTAAGGAGGTGATTAAGTTAAATGAGGTCATGAGGGTGGGGCCCTACTCCAATAGGACCAGTGTCCCTATAAGAAGAGGAAGGGACCCGAAAAGTGTGCACATATAGAGAAAAGGCCATGTGAGGACAGAGCGAGAAGGTGGCCACCTTGCGAGCCAGAAACCAACACTGCTGACACCTGGATCTTGGACTTCTGGCCTCCAGAGATGCAAGGAAGGAAGTTTCTGTTGCAGCCCCCACTCCCCCGCCATCTGTGGCATTCTGCATGGCAGCCCGGGATGACTCAGACAGTGGCTAAGACTCGCCTGCTTTAGTGTCTGTGCTTGACCTGGGTCAGAGCAAACAGAGGAGGGGACTCCTTTTCCTGGAACTCACAGGCTTTTCCTAGAGATGTGTTTGCCACGGCTGGCTTCTGGACCATCTCTAAAACCTTTTCGGACCCTCTGACACCACAGTGTGCACAGAAGTCCCAAACGTCCCAACTCCCCCCGTCCGTGTCTCTGCTTATCTAGAGCTTCTCACTGAGATCGAGTTTCTGCACATTTCATGTCATTGATGGGCTCCGATTTTTCAGTCTATCTTGCTCTCCCATGGACCCTCTGTGCAGGCAATCACATCTGGAAACCTAGAGCCTTCTTTCTGTCTTCTCAACCCGTGCACCGTGGCGGGTTCTCCCAGGGAAGGCAAAGCAGAAGTGACGTTAGGACGTATCACTGAGAGGAGCTCTGGGGCTACACTGGGTTCAGATCCCAGCTCAGCCCCCTTGTCAGTTTGGTGGCCGCCAGCAGGTTCACCTACCTCTCTGGGCCTCAGTTTCCCCATCTGAAACGTGAGGATGGCAATAATTGTACAGACCTAATAGGACTGGAGTTAAGTCAGGTTATTCATTGAAGGCACACAGAACAGAGCACGGAGTCAGCTCTCCATGGTAGCGTGGTTATCCTCACTCCATGCGTGCCCAGCCTGAGTCGTATGAACTGGTCTTTCTGCAGGGTACAGCTGGTCACGTACCTGCGGTTTCATGTGTTCCAACCTCATATCTATCGAGCACTCCATAGACATCAGATGCTGTACTTGACAGACGCCACCTGGGTAAGCGCTCGCGGGTAGGGACGCCCAGAGAGGGCCAGGCCGCAGCTGGCAGAGAGCAGAGCAGGGATTCAAACCCAGGCCTCCTGGTTCTCAGGCTCCTGGACACACAGACGTCCCCCCGCAGCTCAAGCCACGTCTCCGAGCCCCAGGGCCAGCTCTTCTCTCCTGCGCCTCCCTCGTCCTGCCCAGATGGAGGCAGCCCGCCAGGCTGCGGGGTTGAGAGACGGGGCTGGCAGAATTCATCCTCTTCCTCTCTGTCCCACCGTCCCAGAGGGGCCCACAGGGGTCCATCTCTGCCACCAGGGCCCTCCGGCCTCATCGGCCCCCTCCCATCCAGCCCTCAGCTGGCCTCCTGATTTCCCATCCTGTGCCACCAGCCTCCTTCCTGCCTTTCCTGGGGCGGGCTCAGGCCTGGCACCACTCCAAAACGGCTTAATCAGAATAAATCCTGAGAAAGCACATGTATTATTTATTCCAGCAAAGGTTAAATAATTTGATGAATTTCTCAGGACGCTGCCGGAATGCTGATGGCCTCTTGGAAAAAAAAAAAAAAACAAAAAACCCACACACAAACACAAACAACAACAAAAACCCTAACACATTTCTCTCCACACACACACACACACACACACACGCACGCGCGCACACACACACACGCACACACACACACGCACACATGCACGCAGCAGCTACTGTCACTTGCCCCATGTCACTTGCCCCGCGTTGGCTCATGCAGGAGACAGGGTGGGCAGCCCTCAGTGCCACTAGTGTGGGGGCCCCCGGAGAGGACATAGATTTTCCCTCCGCTGACTGGCGATGACAGCTCCGCCCCCCGGCCCCTCTGGCATGATGCATTCTCTGGAGCTGACTATGCCTTTGATTCTGCAAATGGCCAAGGAAAGCCTATTGATTTACTGGCCCAAATGACGGCCTTGCCTGAAGAGCTCCTAGTACTCGAGGCTCTGGAACGTTGAGATCAAGCAAAGGACTTTCAGGGACACAGGAGAGCATGGGGAAAAGCTCCTGCCTGGGGACTGTGGGTGACCGGGCCCGTCTTGCCCAAGTCCTCCATGGCAGGTTGGCTCACCTAAGCTGAGTGGGGAGGCCAGACACAGAGGCAAGCTGGAGCAGGTAGCGGGTATCCCCTGTTCTCGTTCTCCTCCTCCCCTCCTCCTCCCCCTGATCCTCCTCCTGGCTCCCAGGGTGGCTGCCATCCACCTGCCACTTACATGTGCCAAGCATGGGGCTGAGTGCTTTATGAACATCATGTCCTGAAATCCTCCCAACAGCCCCAGTGAGCTGGGCACTTGCATTTAAATCTCCATTTAAGAGATAAATAGTCCCCGAGAGGTTCAGTGAGTTGCCAAAGGGCAGGGAACCATCAGGGAGAGCCAGGCTTCTCGACGCCTCTCTGGGCACCAGGCCTGTACTCTCCACAGGGGGAAGGAGTGTGGGCTCTGGAGGCAGGGGACCGAGGGGGAGAGCCTGTTCTTACGTGGGCACCCTGTGCCTGTAAAATGAAGATTCTCCTCGGCCCTGCCTCCCGGGGCTGGGGCAAGGACGGCGTGGGTCCATGTCATGAATGGTGCTCAGGGCCGTGCCTGGCACGGACTCAGAGCTAAGCGCCCTTGACCGGCCCTGCTTTCGCTGTCCTGCTCAAACTAGCGACCACACCCCGCAAACTCCACACATCGTCTTCGTCACATGGATTCATCCAGTCCTTAATTCCCAAACCCATCTTACAGACCAGGAAAGAGAAGAGCTAGAGAGGTCTGGTGGGGATTCGTCAGTTTCAAAGCACCCGCAGGGAGTCAGCAGAAGTGGGGCGGAGGGTGTGCGGTCCTTGGGCTGCATAGACCTGGACAGGAGTCATGGCTCCGGCCAATTTGTAGCAGAAGCAGGGGGCCTGAAGTTCTAACTCTCTGACCTTTCATTTCTCTTCAGGGAAAAAATGGGGACAATACAACCTTTTTTTTTTTTAAAGATTTATTTTATTTATTTGACAGAGAGAGAGACAGCCAGCGAGAGAGGGAACACAGCAGGGGGAGTGGGTGAGGAAGAAGCAGGCTCCTAGCAGAAGAGCCTGACGTGGGGCTTGATCCCAGAACTCCGGGATCACGCCCTGAGCCGAAGGCAGACGCTTAATGACTGAGCCACCCAAGCACCCCAACAATACAACCTTTGTCACAGAGTTGTTCCTTCTGTGGACCCAGCACTGGGCTAAACACTGCACAGGTGTTTCAGACTTGACCTTGTCACATGTGGATGTACCGCCATGCCTGGGGTGTGGTACTCAGCAGGTGGTCGCCACTACCCTCCCGCTGCACTGTCCTCCCGGCCCGCCCAAGTCTGCCGCCCTAAAAGACAGCTCTCTCCATCTGCCTCCTTGCTTCTTTGGGCCCTGCTTCCTGTTTAACCTCCTTACTCCTCCCCACCATTGCCCTCCCCAACACCCACCAAAATAAACTTTGTTTTCATTTCCTACCCCAGCGTTGCCCTTTAACTTTTCTTCTGCTTGTTCGGCCCTTTGGACCTGATGGTGGAGACTGCTCTTTGGTCTGGAGGCTACTGTCCTCAGAGACACTGCCTTCTGTCCCACTTTGTTTAGTGCTCTGTTCCTTGGTGGAGGACGGATGTGTCTTCCTTTGGTTTGCCTGGGTGGGGCAGGGGTTGGGGGTGGAGGTCAATGGACACTCTAAACCCACTGAGCTTCTGAGGATAGAGTATAGAGGCTTCAGAAGCCTCCCCCAGACTGAGTGCTCCTCCAAGGCAGGCATGGGGCTCACTTCTCTGTTTCTGACAGCCCTTCAGGGACCCAGTACACAGTAGGTGTCCAGAAAATGTTTGCCAAGCCCCAAGCTAAGCCTGGACCCAGAGTCCCCAGCATGGTTCCCACAGCTCTTAACCTTTCCAGACAACATCCTGCCCCGAGCACAGGGGATGTGATGTACAGAATTAGAAGCCACATGGGAGTCATTTCAGAATGTGCTTGTTCAGTGTATTTGCGTTAGTCACAAACACTTCTGAGAGCTGCCTCGTAGCGCGGAATTGAATGTTAATCCACTGGTCATGCGGTCACAGCTGCAGCTCACTGAGAAGCATCCAGATTATTTGATGCCTACAGAGGCTTCTTCTCCATGATCTCAGTCATTCATGAAAGGTGAGAAGAAATGATGGAAAAGCTACCAAGATGGATATGGAACTGTTACCAGAACAGTGTTGATCTATGGGCACTGCTTCTAACTCTGGGTGAATAACATGTATACCCAGCCTTCCACTCATCCATCCATCCATCCACCCACCCATCCATTCACTCACTCATNCCCAACACCCACCAAAATAAACTTTGTTTTCATTTCCTACCCCAGCGTTGCCCTTTAACTTTTCTTCTGCTTGTTCGGCCCTTTGGACCTGATGGTGGAGACTGCTCTTTGGTCTGGAGGCTACTGTCCTCAGAGACACTGCCTTCTGTCCCACTTTGTTTAGTGCTCTGTTCCTTGGTGGAGGACGGATGTGTCTTCCTTTGGTTTGCCTGGGTGGGGCAGGGGTTGGGGGTGGAGGTCAATGGACACTCTAAACCCACTGAGCTTCTGAGGATAGAGTATAGAGGCTTCAGAAGCCTCCCCCAGACTGAGTGCTCCTCCAAGGCAGGCATGGGGCTCACTTCTCTGTTTCTGACAGCCCTTCAGGGACCCAGTACACAGTAGGTGTCCAGAAAATGTTTGCCAAGCCCCAAGCTAAGCCTGGACCCAGAGTCCCCAGCATGGTTCCCACAGCTCTTAACCTTTCCAGACAACATCCTGCCCCGAGCACAGGGGATGTGATGTACAGAATTAGAAGCCACATGGGAGTCATTTCAGAATGTGCTTGTTCAGTGTATTTGCGTTAGTCACAAACACTTCTGAGAGCTGCCTCGTAGCGCGGAATTGAATGTTAATCCACTGGTCATGCGGTCACAGCTGCAGCTCACTGAGAAGCATCCAGATTATTTGATGCCTACAGAGGCTTCTTCTCCATGATCTCAGTCATTCATGAAAGGTGAGAAGAAATGATGGAAAAGCTACCAAGATGGATATGGAACTGTTACCAGAACAGTGTTGATCTATGGGCACTGCTTCTAACTCTGGGTGAATAACATGTATACCCATCCATCCACCCACCCATCCATTCACTCATCAATCCATCCATCCATCCATCCATCCATCCATCCATCCATCCACCCACCCACCCATCCACCCACCCATCCATTCACTCATCAATCCATCCATCCATCCATCCATCCAGCCATCCATCCATNCACTCATCAATCCATCCATCCATCCATCCATCCAGCCATCCATCCATCCACACCCATCCATTCACTCATCAATCCATCCATCCATCCACCCACCCACCCATCCATTCACTCATCAATCCATCTATCCATCCATCCACCCATCCACCCATTTATCCATCTAACCATCTATCCAGCCACCCAGCCACTGACAAGATGAATGATGGGTCAGCCACAGTCCCTCCTTGCCACAATGCATTGACCTTAATGCTTCGAAAGGATTGTAAGTCCCTTGTGTTAGTCAGGTTGGGCTTCCATAACAAAATTCCACAGATTCATTGGCTTAAACAACAGATCAACTTTCTCACAGTTCTGGGGGCTGGAAGTGTGAGATCAGGGTTCCAGCATGGTTGAGTTCTGTCCTCTCTTCCTGGCTTGTAGGCGGCCACCTTCTTTGTGGGCTCACATGGCCTTTACTCAGTGCATGTGCACGAAGAGACAGGTCTCTTTCCCTTCCTCTTCTTATGAGGCCATCATCCCATCAGGTTAGGACCTCACCACCCTTATGGCCTCATCTAACCTTGATTGCCTCCTAAAAATCCTATCTCTGAGTTCAGTCATGTTGGGGATTAGGGCTCCAACATGAACTTGGAGGAACACAATTCAAACCATTGCAACCCTCTAGGACAGGAATATCTTATTGAGCCCTCTCCTCCCACACTCATAGACAATGAAAAAAAATATCTTCTAGTCTACTATTTGGCCTTGGCCAACTCTATCCCAAATATAATGGGAAGTAAGAAGCGCAGGCTGGAATATTTGGCATCAAGCAGGTATGGATTTAATTCCAGGCTCTGCCTCTCAGCTGGATAAGAGACAACATTTAATCTCTCAGCACCTAGTTTGTCCACCTGTAAAATGGGGCTAATTATAATACCTATTTCATAAGATGAGATCCTTTATGTCAAGTGCACAGCATAGCTTCTGGAACAGAGTAGTCATTTAACAACTGGCAAAGCTGACTATTAGGAAGGGGCCCATGTGCAAGAAAGAGCTTTTTGTAAAGGTGAGAGGCAGCTGAGTATGGTGATTAAGGGAGTGAGCTCTAAAGCCAGGCTCCCGGAGTTTAAATCCTAGCTTTGCCTCTTCTTGTTGAGCGACCTATGGCCCGTGCCTCAGTTTCCTTATCTGGAAATACGGAGCCACTAACAGCAGCTTATCTCACGAGAATGGTATGACTTAATACCTCCAAGTTCTTAAGGCAGTCAAAATTTAAAATATTGGCTATGATGATCTGAGAACCAAGGAATTGTGGCTAATCTCCAGGGGGCAACATTGCTTCCCCTCAGATGCACTTTGTTAATTTGTGATAATTTTTATTAACTTACACCGCTTGCTGGTGTGAGACATGGGGTGCTCCCGAGCCGTGTCCCATGTATTCCCTCCCTCTGCGCCTCACCCGGGTGAGCTCTGCCTGGGCCAGGAGTACTGGCCCTGGGGCAGACCCCCTAACTGCCCCGGATCCCACTAGATCCAGTGGGCCAGGCCCCAGTGGGAAGATATGATTGGAGAGACTGCATGCTGTTCCCCCTTTTTAATTACTGCTTCCTTAATTGAATCACAAGTGGTGTTTGTGTTGCCATCAAACCCACGAGGACCTTGTTGTTTATGTGAATGGCTCTCAGTGGAGTGACAGCTCTGAAATGTGAGATGTTCTGTTCGTACCAGTTCTAACAACGTGGCGGGTGTCGGCTACACATTTTCTTCTTAACACACGGCCTGGGAGCTCATAAAAGGGGCTATTCTTCCCTTTGCAAAGAATGACATGAAACAGAACGGAACCCTAGTGTCACAGGACCCTGGAACCATGGGACACTGGAGCCATGGAACCTTAGAGTCTTTGAGTCATGGAAGGGCTCCCACCTGCTGCTTGGAGGCTCTAGAGATGGCGAGATTTGGATCTTCTAAGGCAGCTCCTTCCCTGCTGAGACCACAGGCTGTTGGGAAGATCTCCCTTGCTCATTAAGCTCCTCTCCGCATTTCACTGACACTAGCTGAGTCTTCTGGAATAGTCTATCTGGAGGGACAGTTGAAATGGGAGACAGTTGGAGGGGGCCAGGACACGTCGAGACTCAGACTGTTAAGTCAGCAGCTGTATACCAGACCTACTGGAGGCTGGGCTTGTGCTGGCAGCTGCAGAGAGGACCAAAGGAGGTTCCTTCGGGGCTCTGTCCTTGTGAAATCCCCATTCGAGCTAGCAAGGGCCACACCCACGGGGCAACAGCAGTGGTACTTGAGAGAATGAAGAATGGGGTCTACACGTAACCAGGAAAGGAAGTCAGGGAAGGCTTCCTGAAGGAGGAGGGGATATAGTGTGAACTGGGCCATGAGGGATGAGCACAGTGAGGAAGGGTAGGGAACAGGAGGAGCAAAGGAAACAGGCAATGCCTCTAACCCTCAGTGGGTCACATGCAGCCACATCCCCTGCGCTGTCCCCTCACACACCCCCTGAGACCCTGGCCGGCCAACAGGCCAGGAGAAGGCTGTGTCTGTGGCGCTTCCCACTTATTTATTTATTTTTTCGGTTTATGAAAAGATAATTCAGGAGACATTATTTCAATCAGACCCCTACACAGTTTAGGAATGCTAATGCTTCCTCTATTAAAAAGGTGTGGAATAATTAGGATGCTGATGAAGACTGGGGGCGAACTCTGGAGAAATCCATTACCCAGTGCTCAAGGCTTTTCCCGTCCCCTCCGTATCCCCCAAGTGACAAATTAACANCGTATCCCCGAGTGACAAATTAACACGAAACAGAACAACGGCTGCTAACACTTAGGGCACATTTAGCTTGGATTGGAAGCTAGGATTTTCAGAAAAAGAAGATTTTCATGGCTCAACCTTGGAACAATTTGGGACTGCAGAAAGAGCCAGAAGAGGGCGTGCAGTGTCGAGACCAAAGGCCAGGGGAGGCACGCAGCCTCAACGCCACGGGACCAGCACTGGATTTGGGAAAGAGGTCTGGGTTTTCATCCTGTAGACTTGCAGTGTGACCTTGGGGGTACCACAACCTTCTATTCGGGACAGTGAAAGAGACCCTCATTGGGGGGAAGAAACAGGGAAGGCTTAAAAAAACATAAAAATAATAGTAATTAACATTCACGGAACACTTCTTATGAGCCGGACATTATTCAAAGGGTTTACTTGTATTAATTCATTTAACCCTCCCTACAGTCTACTGGAGGTAGGTACTGGTATTATCCCCACTTTACAGATGAAGAAATTGAGGCACAGGGCACATAAGTGACATGGGACGTGGCAGAACAGAAATGGGAACTCAGACATAACTATGAGCAGTGTTGTAGCCAGAACTGGGAATCCCCAGCATGGGGAGTGCGGCGCAGCCCATGAAAGGCCTTCCAAATCAGGTGCTATGGGCTGAGTGAGCCCACCCCAAAGACGCTGAAGTCCTAAGCCCAATACCTGTGCATGCGACCTTTTTTGGAAAATGGGTCTTTGAAGATGATCAGGTTAAGGTGAAGTCGCGAGGGCAGGCCCTCATTCAATATGACCGGTGCCCTTGTTGAAAGGGGAAATTGGGCCACAGAGACAGACACACACAGAGGGTGAGGTGAGACACAGGGAGAATGCCATGTACCAGCTGAGGCTTGCCCGAGACTCCTGGAAGCTAGGAGAAAGGGCAGAACATGCTCTCTCCTCACCCCTGGAAGGAACCAACCTTTCCAGCACTTTGATCTTGGATGGACTTCCCAGGGACCCGGGCGATAGGGAGCTAGTACAGATTTCTGAGCAAGGGAATCACAAGCAATTGGCGTTTTAAAAAGATTACTCCAGTGGTATGGAGACCCAGGATCTGGAAGGGTGGAAAGTGGGGGGCATGAGAAGAGCTACCACCATCCTGTGTGAGATGGTGTGAGAACCAGCTGGGGGCTGCGTGGAGACTGTGGGGTGGGGGCAGGAATTGTGGCATCGTCAACAGGAAAGGGATAGTGCCCCCCTTTCAGGTCTGCAGTGATAATGACATTAAATAACTGTATTCACTAAATCAACTGCCTGCTTTCATCGCTTCATCCCCAGGGAAGACTGAAATGCTCTGAGTTAATATCTAAAAGAAAAAAAAAATGGTATTCAGAGATCAAACAACTTTTTTGATGAGGGAAGTGTTATTTCTACCAAGCTAAGACATCAAAGCCTGTGAATGGCGCTTTTTAGGTAATATTAAAGTGGGCTCTAAATAATGTTTGAATATTCCTCCGCTTTTCCCCAGGGATCACAGTAGTCTATCCTAGAGGAAAAGCACCAGTGATGCCCCAAGCCAGCCTGCTCGCCAGGGGACCAGTGGGCTTCCCTGGAATGCAGCCCTTGTGTAGCTATGGCTGAAACTGCAGCCCTAGCATTAAAATTCCTTGTTTTAGGCATAACACGCATTTCTGTAGATTACATTGGCTAAAAGCCTGACAAATAATTCAACTATGTTCTGACAGTTCTATTCACTTAGATGGCCCTTGCATTAGGAGATATATCTGCGTTTTGACAAAGTCACCTATCAAGTGAGTTTCAGAAAAGCACACTCCATCTCCTCATTGATTCCTATTATTAAATGGTAAAATAACTTTCCAATCTACTTCTAACGGTTAGCTTCTGCTGTGTAACAAACCACCCCAAGACCTAGCAGCTCATAACAACAACCATTTTATTATTGCTCATGAATTTGTGGGCCAGCAGGACAATTCTGTAGTCAGCCGGTGGGTTGGCTGAGGGTCGGTGGGTCTGGAATGGCCTTATTCACATATGGGCTAGCGTTGAGTAGGGGAAACTAGCCACCTGTCTCTGCCCATCCAGTAGACGAGGCCAGGCTTCCTCACATGGCCCTCGTTTCAGAGTCCCAAGTATATTTTGCAAGTCTCTGCTTGTGCCATATTTGTGAATACCCCATTAGCCAAAGCAAATCACATAACCACACCCAGTTCCCACCTGGAGATAGAGATTCTGCCTCTAGAAGGGAGGAGAGGTAATGTCACTTGGCAGGTGGGTATGCTCACAGGGAAGGGAGAAGTTTGGGCCAATCTTATGCAATCTACCATCCTCTTTCTCCTTGTAAAAATAAAGGAGGCTAGCATATTTTAACTTACTCTGGGCCAGCAAGGTTCTTTATAAGTTAGACCTCATTTAACCAGAGAAATTATGTAACTTAAGGTCACACACCTAGTCATCACTGGAGCCAAGATTCAGCCTCAGGACTGTCAGAGCCTAAATCTTAGACTATTCGTTTCTGTCTCCCAGTTGTGGAGTTGAATTTATCACTTTTGGGTTCTTAGAGCACATTATTCAACTCTTCATTATATTTTAGTTTCTGTTCTATTTTCTCCGCTGTTAGTCATCCAATCTCCACTTGCCTACCCCCAGTGACAGGGAGCTCACTACCTATCTGGACAATCTACTTTGAATTGAAAGCTCAATCTATTACAAGCTTCTTTAAAATCAAAATGAGATGCTAAAAATCCTAGGTGCGAATGAGGGGAGTTGACGAAGTTTTGCTAAGTTTTCTTTTCTGTTCTGATATCTACAGTTTATCTTTCTGAGCTGCCTCTTTCTGTAATTGTGGTTATCTTTTGTTCTGTGTTATTTGGAAAATGCAATTTGCATGGAAAGAACCGACACAGGAAACTTTTGATTAACTAGGTGAGGATTTTTTTTCCTTAAAGAAAAGAAAGATAAGAAAACAAATGTTTAAAAAGGCTTATTTATAAAACAGTAACAATGATAATCATCTCCCTGGAACTCCTGGGGCCATTCACTTGTGGTTGTCTCTGACAGTATGCTTTCAGGGAAGGCGGGGGAATGTGTGCAGGAGATGATGTTCAAGGAATCATTCATTCATTCATCCATCATTCATTCATCAAACATGAATAGAGGTTACTATATTCAAGACACTCTATTGGGTAAACAAGAGAGTATACTAATTATACACAGCCCTTACTCAAGGCTTTCCAGAGCCTAGAAGGGGAATAAGGCAGATGAATCTGGCCTGAGGACAAAGGTGCCAGGGGCTTCTTAAAGGTACCAAGGGCAGCAGGGGCTCAGGGGAGGATGTGATTACATTGAAGGGGATCATTTCTGGGTCTTTCCCCTTCATCTGAAGGCAGGAAACTGCTCATTACACCGTGCATGAAATTATTAAACCTGGCTCTTGAGGACTACCCTTCTCTGAAAGCCCCTCCAACAACACACACACACACACATACACACACACACACATACACATACACACACACACACACACACACACACACACACACACACACAATGTGAAATCTCAAAAGTCAAGGCTGTTCCATGCAAATTCAAAACTCAAAAAGACCCAGAGATGAGCGACCCTGCGGTCAGCCTCCAGTGGATGGAAGGAGTGGCTCTGGGTGGTGGAGATGTCAGGAAAATCAGTCCCAGAGCCTGGGCGCTCCGTGGGCCGCTTCAACTTCCTCCCTGAGATGGTTTCAGATGTTCTCTCAATAAAAATTACCACTGGGCAAGCACAAATAAACTTAACGGATTTAACTGACAGAGTTAAACAAGCAGAAGATAGGATTTCTCTTAATGAGACTAAACTACTTGCATATGAAAAAGATTTAAAACTGAGGCTCCAATAACTCGCCAGAAACTTGGAACAGATTCACAGAATTGGACGGGGAGAGGGGGGAGCCCAGCAGGCGGGAAAACGCCGTCTGGAAAGTGGGTGCTGCTGAAGGACAAGGCCACGCGGCGGAAGGCAGTGGGAAAGCCACGGACTGTGGGAAATGGGCCTGCAGTGGGCTCCAGCCCCAGGCACTGACTGGCGGACCGGGAAATACCAGTAAAGGGTTTCAGCAGGAGGGGATTAACTGAAGTCTGTGCCTTTGAAAGATCACTCTGCTCCCCTCCACAGGGGGAGGCGAGGAAACGGGTCAGAAGGGGGTTGTCAGGCTGGGAGGTGATCCAGTTTCAGGCTTAAGAGTAATGTCAGAACCTGGCCACTGCCACTGGCTGGCTGGTGACCTTGGCTCTTACCTTATCACTTGGCGCTCTAGAGAACAACGCCTCCCTAGCAGGGTTTGGGTAAGGATTCTAGGAGGCAAGGCTCATGTGTTATTTATTTTAACAAATATTTCCCGAGAACCTGCCACGGGCCAGGTACTGCTCACAGCCCTGAGGATGCAGTCGTGAACACGACTGATACATCCCCCCTGGGGCGCCTGGGCAGCTCAGTCAGGTAAGCGTCTGCCTTCAGCTCAGGTCATGATCCCAGGGTCCTGGGATGGAGCCCCACATCGGGCTCTTTGATCAGTGGGGAGCCTGCTTCTTCCTCTGTCTGCTGCTCACCCTGGTTGTCCCCTGCCCTGACAAATAAATAAATAAAATCTTTAAAAAAAAAAAAGATTGATACAGCCCCACTCTTGCACAGTTATGTTTTCATGGACCTTAGATTCTAATGCAATTGTCTGAACTTTTTGTTGGCGATGAACAGACACCCAACTTGCTCAGGGAAGGACTGGTTCTGATGGTTCGGTGTATCCTGAGGTAGCCCCCTGAAGCCGAAGAAGAGCTGCAGGGACCAGGGTCTTGGCATCTGGAACTAAGGACTGGATTCTGAACCACCAGCTGCCCCTCTGCATGCCAACCTTGTCTCTGCCTTTCTGCATGTTGGCTTCTTTCTCTCCCAGCGCAGAGACACCTTCCCACTGGGGTGGGGACCTGGCCACCAGCAGCCCCAGCTTCCCAAGCCCACGAAAGAAAGTGCTTCCGGCTCCCAGATTCTGAATGGCAATCCCAGAGAAGGTCCCTCTAGACCCTCCTTGGGTCACCTTCCTTCACTCTAGAACGAATTAGTGATCGCTGCCAGGAGGATGGAGAAGCAGGATTGGCCAGTGGGGGAGGTTTGCTGCATACCGCGATCAGTGGTTCCCCCAGAAACACGTGGAGAGGAGAAGGACTGTTCCCCCAAGAGAAGGGAAGCAAGGGGACCAAAACAGCGGACATCCTCCCATGAAGAGCACTCCCCAGGATCCTTGTGATAAGGGGGAGCTTGGAGTGGTGGTCATCCTCAGGAAGCACTGGGAGAAAACCCAGGGGGTCTCTATCTGTTTTGCTAATGGGAAAACTAAGGTCCAGAGGAGCGAAGGGCCAATCTTAGAAATGGGGACGCAGTCTTCTTCGGAAAATCAGTCTGTACCCTCGGATGTTCCTCTTTAACCAGCTGAGTTACCTGCAGACAGCTGCCACTCACTGGATTTCTGTATCTCAACCCCAGATGGGGCATCTGATAGCCCCCGGAGAACTCACGTGGCCACCACAGGATGTCAGAGGACAAGTACAGCACACACATACAGGGCAGAAACTGAGTCCTGGCAGCTGCAGCTGAGTCTGGTCCGCAGATGTGTTGTTTGGCTCATCCAATGTTTGCAAAGAGTTGCGCCAACATTTAATAATCGGAAGATCTTACATTAAAAATGCAGATTTCTGGCTTCTCTTGAAAAAAAGTCGGGAGATCTGACAGCAGCAGATCTGCATTCCCACATGGCAGCAATCAGCTGGCACCGAGGAGCGACCGTCCCTTTAGACGGGACCTATGCCCACTGCTGCTCCCCATAGTCCCCACCACGCCCTCTCGTCCCTGCCGCTGAGGCCAAGACACAGGCACCGTTTCTCCACTGTGCTTGCCCTGTCGTCTTCCTATAGGGGAGAAATGTATCTCTCCACTCATTTCTCTTTCAGAACGGAAAATCAAATATCATCAAGGGGGTTGTGCGATGTTTCCTACACCCAGCACACTTCTATTCCTGGCCCCTCTAGGCGTTTCCGCTTGTGAATACTGTTGTATGGGATTATTACTTTTATTGGGTTATTATTTCCCAACCAAGAGAACAACAGGCAGGCATGGCAGTAACCTTCCTAGAAATAATAATAGCAAGCACTTTCTCAGCCCTTCTATGCCAGACACCATTGTAACCCTTTACATACAGCATTTCAGTGAATCCTCAAAACAACCCTATAAAATGGGTGCTATGAGTCTTCTCATTTATAAATGGGGAAACCAAGGCACAGAGAGGGTAAGTAACTTGCCCAAGGTGTGCATTGCAGGGGTTGGAACCCACAGCCCCTGGCCCCAGAGTCCAGGCTCTCAACCAGAAATTCTACCAAGATTACTGGTGGGGGCGCCTGGGTGATTCAGTCAGTTAAACATCTGACTCTTGGTTTCAGCTCAGGGTGGGATCGAGCCCCACATCAGGCTCCATGCTGAGCATGGAGCCTGCTTGAGAGTCTCTCTTTCTCTAAAATAAATAAATCTTAAAAAAAAAAAAAAAAGATTGCCGGTGCACACATGTGTGGGTGGACACAGATTGTGTGTTCCTGCACGTATATGCAGTGTGAGTCGTAATGCTGCGGATTGTATGGATCGGTCCACAGGATGGCTGCATAGCAAGGACTCAGATACCATGGAGTTGAGAATGGGATTCTGCTCTGGAGAGCGGAATGGCTGGAGCTTAGTCATGTGTCTACTGCTCATTTGGGCAATCGCCCCATCACCGTGGGCTTCCAGTGCTCCATCTCTATCATCAGGGGAAGGCTTTGGATTAAATTATCTCTAAATAGTCTCTTGGCTCTACTCTTCTGTGATTCTCTGACTTTCTCTCCTCTCTTTCCAACTGTTACCCAGAGATGAGCCGTGGCCAAGTCGGAGCCATGTGTTGGCTTGGAAAAGGCAGGGAAGCTTTACCCAAGCTGGCGGCCCCATTCAGGCCGTGCCAGGGACCAGAGTATGCCATTCACTATGGGAGAGTCCTGCCATTGCAAATTCTTAGCAGCTGGAGCCCCGTGACAGCCTGCCAAACTTCCAGCTGGCTTGCCAACTTCTCTCATGGGATTCTCTCGGAAAACTGGAAGATATGTTCCTTAGCTACTTGGCTTCTCGTTACAGGGAATTTTCCGGATTTTGAAAGAGTGATGGCCTGGCAGCCTGGAGACCCAAAATGTACTTCTGGCCCTTGTAGAGTGCCCTCAGGACCTGTCGGGGCTCTCATTCCCCACATGACTTGCCCCCTTCGAGCCTGTTTCCTCACCTCCCTTGCATTAGCAATCTCAGAGTGCTTTACAGGATGAAGGGATAATTGACGTCATTTGCACAGAAGCCAATTTCCCCTTAATCTGGCTGGGACCATGGACTACAGAGAGACCTCCACAGAGTGAGGAAGGGTGATTCCGGGGGGTTGGAGCCTTAGGCCCCCTGCTAGACTTTGCGGGCGAGACAGCAGTGAGGAAGGCTGGATTCCTGCCACCCCCAACCTCGAAGAGGGCAAAGTGAGCCCCACCCCCAAGATACCTACCCTCTACTCCCTAGCACCTGTGAACATGTTAGGTTATAATGGCAAAAGGGACTTTCAAAGTAGGGCGATGATCCTGCATTATTCAGGGGGCTGAATCTAGCCACAGGCGCCCTTACGAGCTGAGAACTCTCTCTGGCTGGACTTGGAGAGATGCAACAGAGAAAGAGAGAGAGATTGGCACCATTGCTGGAGGGAACCACGTGGAAAGGAGCCACAAGGAATGCGGGCGGCCTCTGGCAGCAAAGACCCAGCCCCGGAAGGCAGCCAGCGAGGGAATGGGGACTCAGTCCTACAGCCACAATGAACTGAATTCTGCCAACAACCCGAATGGGCTCAGAAGCATAGGCTGCCCTGGAGCTTCCAGAAGAGAGCCCAGCCCAGCCGCCGCCAGGGGAGCCCTCCAGCCGGAGACCCAGGTGGTTACTGCACGCAGCCTTCCGGCCCCCAGAACTGTGCAGTAAGAAATGGCCATGCTTTTCAGCCGCTCAGTTTGCGGTACTCTCTTACATCAGCACTAGAAGGTGGGTACCGACCAACCTGTCACAGGTTGAGACCCATGAGAGAGACAATGGAAGCAATGGCCTCATGAGGTTCTGACTGGGTGGGGAAGTGGGCTCGGAAAAGGACAGCAAGGGCCACTGGCTTATTGGAGCCCACGACTCAGGAAGCAGAGCTGGGGACCAAAGAGCAAGGGCAGCTCCCTGTATGGGAGGGGTTTTGCTCAGTCCCCAGACCATGTCAGTGCCATGGAGAGCCTCTGGGGACTCGAATGAACCTGCTCAGCAGACAGCAAGGGATGTACCACTAAGCAAATCCTTAGATGCCGGAAGAATCCCTGCGTTCATGAGCATTCCAGGGATTGATACCCCTCTTCAATGAACATGATAAATGATTGCACTAATATTTCACATTTTCCCTCTTACAGATTTCCTTCATGTCTGAAGGGCCATAGAGTCAAAGTCAGAAATGTAAATGGCCAGAAACAGAGGCTGTTTGGAGGATGCAATTCTTCCTTGTAATCACAAAACGATGATAAATTGGGCCCCTCCGCCAGTTCCTCCTGTGTTATATTTTTATCCCCCCCGTGTCTAGGCTGAAAGGGCTTTAAAGGAACAGGGCAGGTACAGACTTCTCTGCTGACTCAGCATTTATCTCACACCCATGGTGTGCTTGGCACTCTGCAAGGAAAGAAGAAGTGGGAGAAGGACATTTTGAAAATCATGGTGAAATTGAGGCTTGCACCTGAACAGGGGACTGCCGCTGACCTGATCTCATCATGACCGGTTTTGTCCTCAAGTAGATTAGCAAAGATCAAAACTGCACTTCCTAGCATTCCTACATTCCCACGTCCTGTTCCTGTCCCCGGGCTTGCACTTCCCTACTCGGACCCTCCGCTCCAGTTGAAATCTGATCTGTTGGGACTGGTAGTCTATAGTCTTTGAAAGTCTCAGCATGGTCCTCGCCCTTGCACTCTGCGATTTGCCTTCCAGGAATTGATCTTTTTTTTTTTTTAATAAGGATTTTATTTATTTATTTGAGAGAGAGAGAGCACAAGCAGGGGGAGCGGCAGGGAGAGGGAGAGGGAGAAGTGGACTCCCCCTGAGCAGGGAGCCTGATGTGGGGCTCGATCCCAGGACGCTTCCGTGACTGGGCCACCCAGGTGCCACTAGGAGTCGATCTTTTAGAAAGAATGATGGATGTGTGGAAGGATGCATGTCCAAAGTTACTCATCACAGGTTGAAAACCACCTGGATACCCACCGACAGAAAACTGGTTACACAAATGATAATGTAACCATAACACAGAATATCTATGTGGCCGTTCAAAATAATGTAGATCCATGTTTGTTGTTAGGGAAACAGAGTCATCCTGCAATGCCAGAAGGAATCCAGTCTACAAAATAATACACCAGCATCAGTTTTCCAAGACCTAATGGCGATTTACCTGCAACTGAGAACCTCTCCAGGACAGTAAATCAGAAATCTTCCCTCCATAGAGAAACATCTATAAATATGTTCCAGTTCAGAATATCCAATGCGTCTCTGGTCGCCAAGCACCTGAAATTTTCAGTTTTCTCAGAATTTTAAAGACATCTGATACCCAGGCACAGTTTTAAAGAATCCCGTCTCCAAAATATAAAGGAAGGGCTCCAAGCTGAGTCTGCAAAGCCACGGGACAAGAGCACAACCATACTGCCAAGAATCTGGAAGGAGGAAGCATCCTTCCCTCTGGCTTTGGAGTTTATCAATGAGAGGAAGAGAAAGGCAAGAGGTGTCGCGATCTCTGGCAGAGGAAAAGCCACAGACGAATGTGTCCCCAGACTAAGTGCATCTTTGGGGAAGACAATAGACTCAATTAAGAACCAGACTCATAAAAGTACGCAAATTTCCCAAACAAAACATAATTGAGATGAGACCTGATCCCATAAATAACCCACCATAATTAGAACATATCAACAGTTCCTATTAAAGAAACATCAGGCAGTCAGTATTGGAAGTCTGGGAAAATTGAGTTCTTAATTAAATTCTCATCAGAATTATGAGTCCCCATATCTTCCACATCCCATTTCCCCAAACCTCAAGTGTAGGTGCATCAGGACGTGGCTCGGTTCCGTGTAATCACATGAAATGAATTCTTCCCCCCATCAATCCTAACAAGGACCGACACAGAGGCACTGGGTCCTATCCTTGAAACACTACACTTTAGAGAAATCTGGCTGAATCTCAGTATTCCCAGAGAGGAGCAATGCACGCAGTCACCTTAAAAAAAAAAAAAAGTTTGTCTTCTCCTAATTACACTCCTTTTACTCAACACCCCACCTTGGTTCCCTAATGTCTATAGAGTATAGTAGGAATTCCTAGAACTGGAAATTCCAAGGACTTCGCATCTCTCTCCCTTGTTCCCTAAACATGGCTCATTCTTCATTGCCCCCCCCTTTTTTTCTGATTGAGTCTCCTTAGCCTGGAATGTTTTTTCATTCTCTGCCCATCAAAATCTTACTAAGATCCCAATGACCTTGACTTATCAAGGTCACCTGGCATGTCCACTCTTCAGCCCCTCTGAGTAGCATTCGGCCTGGGGTCCGCTTGATCCTTCTAGAAAGACTCCCTAGGTCTGTGACTACGTTCCCTCTTGGTTTTCTTCCCCTTTCTCTCCTGAGGCTCCTTTTACGCTCTTCCTCCCCTCGCCTAATCTAAAAAGCTGTGGTTCCCTGGATTCTCACCCTGTCACTGACTCAGTGTTATCCCCCACACCCTGTCTCTATGTCCATGACTCCCCCGGCTTGACGGGTAGAAGTGGGAGGCCTGGGTGTGAGGTGTGCTCACTGCTCCGAGGATATCACTGCCTCTGGACCTTCTCAGTCGACAGATCATAGGAACATATGGGTGTTTCCTAACCCAGGTAAACATGCAGGTCTGTAACTTTTTCAGTACATAACCATCTGTATCTATGTTAAGCTGACCATGAGTTAATACGGATCTTGTCTTTATTGTATTGTTCTAGACTTGACTTCGGAACCAAGTTCAAGGTAGAAAGGAGCAGGTGTCGGGCAACCGTTTGCCGTTGCAGATTCGAGCAGAGATGGGCTAGAGAGTAGCTTCAGGACTCGGCGGGAGGTGGCCTCCTGCTGGGAGCATAGCTAGTATGTTTCTGAATCCAATGTGTTTCCGGCAGTGACAGGAGCAGCAGCTCCCTTGGTGGCCCAGTTCTGCCACGTGGCTCTGGCTGTTGTTTCTCCACACCTGTTCTAGGCTTCGTTCCCCCATTAACTGTGCAACGAAGCTCTTTCTGCTTACAACTGGCAGGAACAGGATTTTATTCTCTGCAGCAGAACATGACAGACACACTTCGGGAAGCATGGAAAGCAGATGCTACGCCCTTCACTGTAGATAAAGCCAGGTCTTTTTTAGGTCTAAGAGAGCCTAGAGAAGGGGCTGTTACTGAATGACATCATCAACGTAACGAATGTACTTGAACGACTGGCTAAAAGACTGAGACGATTTAAACTGGCCAGCCTCAGTTTCCTTATCTATAAAATGGGAATGATAATGTTCGTTTCCTAGGGTTGTTGTAAGTCCTAGATGAAACAACGAACACTTATCCTGAATAAAATTTCTGGATGGTCAAAAAAAAATGGTGAAATTTTTACAATATTATTTAAATTTTTTTTTTAAATCAAGGATGTCAACAACAACAACAACAAAATGGAGGGTATTTGTGAAGGTGGGATCAATTCTCCAACGGCCAAATCTTCAGCAGGAGAGCTCTAATCAAAGCCACTGCAAAATATGAGGACGGCAGTAACTACTGTATCAGCCACTAACGGTATTTTGCCTAGAAGTGTTTTCCACTCAAGTTTTTCAGTGTGTTGGTAGGGCTTTTTTTTTTTTAAAGCAACTTTTGCCAAAAATAGCATCGTTTGATTCATCATCTTCTTTGACAAATATGTAATGAAACAGGAAGTAACTTTGAAAGCCCTCTTAACTACACGGCTACACATTTGTTTAAGCTGCGTTGGGGGAGGGTGCTGGATTGAAGAAACTGAAAGAATACTGGGTCCACTCCCAGAATCTCAGGAGGTTCAGAGCGCGTGCAGCCCGGAGCAGCGCCCCGGATCAGAAGGGGTCCACGAAGACATTACCAACATAGCGGCCACACAGACTCTGTGGCTTGTGCAACTGATCCCAGCGACATGGGGCCCTTGTGCTGCTGTCCCTGTGCCCCGAGACACTGGGTATCGCTGTGGTGCCCCTGCCACTTGCCACGCTGAATTTCCACCAACTCTCTAATTCTTTATATTGCTGGTTTCTAACTCAACGTCTGGGGTTATACAGGTGAACACCAGAAGCTGGGGAGCCTACCTCGACCCCAGCTGCAGGGGAGGCTGGGAAAGTGAGTTTGTGCCACTCATCCTTTTACAGCAAGAGGTGGCCTCCGTCTCATAAAGATGAAAACTCTCCAGCTAGGTACGACAGGATGTGGAGTGCAAATAGGGCCCCAAAGTGAGGACGCAGAGTTAGCCCTACATACTCCGGATTCTAAAGAGTCAGGAACAATTGAGGCAGGGCACCCCAATCGGGGTTTATTTGAGAGGCCGCTGAGCACACTCTGCCCCACGCACATCTAAGCAGACATGGAAGCTGGAGGGAGAGGCAATTAGTGAACTATCCACGGGAAGGACAGTGTATTTCCCGTCTCTGTGCACTCTTTGGGGGAGAACAGGGTGCCACTCTTCGGTCCCCAAGGCAGGTGACACGGAAGGGCTCCAAGCAATTCACTCATAGAGATTGAGGGTGCATGCAAAAGACAGTTACCTCAGGCCCCTGTTGGTGTTTACTCAGCAGAAGACTTGTTCATCTGCCCTTTGGTCCTATTTGAGCAGGAAGAAGAGAAGAGAAGGTAGGGTGGAGAGAGAGAGCAAAATTTCTAGATCACGTGGATGCTGACCAGGGTCTTGCCATCTTGCCAGGACCCACTCAAAAGATCTGCCCGCCAGGCAAGGGACCCCGGCAGAGGCAGGAGGTTGTGGGGTGGGGGCGGGGGAGCCAAGGGCCAAAGGGATCACCCTGGAGCTGGATCTGAAGCATCTGGGGCGCACCCACAGGAAGCCCTGTGCTGTGTGCACCTGCTACCCAAAAGGCGTTGACCTTCAGCAGGGCTGGCTGGAGAAGCTGGAACGGCCAGCTGAGACGGGACCAAGCCAAAACAACTAAGTAAAGAGAGCGTTCTTCCATGTCCTGTTCTCCTCTCAGCCCACAGCGCCAGAGGCATCAGGTCCAAGAAGGGGGAGTAGGAGGAAATCTCGACCCTTCTCCTCCACGCTGTGATGCTGGAACATGAGAACAAGGAAGCAGATTGCGTGGCCCGGCTGGGGTCCACAGGCCACAGGTCTGGCTGCTGGCAGGTGGGGGAAAGAGGGCTTGGACATGGGCTTGGACCCGACTGACTTCTGACGGCCACAAGGGCCCCGAAAGACAGGGGCGCTTTCTGAGATGCCAGTAAGGGATTTGCCAAGGGGTGGGGGCTCCTCATGGGGGAAAATAAACCCATTGCCCATCCATGGTCCTACAGATTCACACTGCTCAATACACCAGTTACAGACCGGGACAGCTTCAGATACTGGAAGACAAAATGAAAGAAAACTGCCCCCTACAGTCTCAAATAGTTAGCTTGCTCTATGGACAGACGTCAGAATAAAGGGAGTGGGGATAAACCCTTTGGAAATGTGGTTCACAGATATTTAATTTCTAAAAATATCTAGCAGGTTTTTTTCAGGCTGGTCCCTCTCAGACAACTGCACTGCAAACCAAATTATCTACCTCCCAAGACAGGTCTGAGAACTAGATGAAAAAGTTGATGATGGGGAAGAATATCACACGTTGAAAATGACAGCATTCATGGAAAATTAGAGACCCTCCCAGGCCCTCGGCACCAGTGAGATTTCCTCAGCAGAAATTGCTCTGCTGAGCGTTGCCCTGAGATAGAAAAGGACCAATGAGGCGAGTGACCTGTCCTCTCAACAGGATGAGGCTGTCATCGAGAATTTTCTTTTTTTTTTTCCTTAACATTTACCTAAGTAATCTCTACACCCAATGTGGGGCTCGACACATGACCCTGAGATCAAGAGCCACTCCCTCTACTGACTGAGCCAGCCAGGCACCCCCAAGAATTTTCTAAGGTCATCCTGAGAACACTGACTATACCATGCACCTTTCTACCACTTTCTGAGGCTCTTCCCTGGCAAATCGCCGATGGGGCTTACAAAAGGAAAACTAAAAATCTTTGAATCCACATATTCACCCAAGTCCAGATTCTTAAAATACTGTAACTCAGAGAAGACCACTGGCCTGGAGTCTAACCTGAGGGGGTGCCATCACACTTCTGGGCAGTCCCCTTTCCCTGGCCGTGCCGGGCTCGGGCTGTCGAGGGCACTGCTCCCTTGCTTGGGTTTTAGAGTCACACAGGCTTGACTAGGAGTCCTGCTTGGCCACTTTCTACCCAGATGACTTTGGGTGCAAGTTACTTAATCTCTCCGCACAGAAGAAGAGCTGGCAAGCTCTCAGCATGGTAAGTGGCAAAGAAGTGTCCAGTAACCAGCAGGTACATTTTTTTTTTTACAGATTTATTTATTTATTTGAGAGAGAGAGCGCGCACATATGCAAGTGGGAGTGCGGGGCGAGGGGAGAAGCAGAGGGAGAAGGAGAAGCCAACTCCCCGCTGAGCAGGATCCCGAGATCATGACCTGAGCCAAAGGCAGAGGCTTAACCAACTGAGCCACCCAGGCCTCCATTCAAAGACAAGGAACCAGAGGCCCTGAGAGGTCAAGATCATCCAGTTACAAACCCTTTCGGTCCGTCCCAAGGAACTTTCCTTGGTGCAGTGCCTTTCCCTCCGGGCTGTGTGGGGATCTTTGCCCCACCCCCGCCAGGCCCTGTTACAAAATTTGTAAGGTCAAAGGTGATCCTTTGGTCAAAATTTACCAAACGCTTCCCTTTGCATGTCTGAGATGTTAAACCTCAGCTCCCCCCTTCTCTTGAACATTCATTTCTTTCCTGCAAATAAGCAAAACACAGTCTTTTCCTTGAAATTCTGCATGTTCAGCGGGCTATTTTTGGGCACTGAGGTGGATTGTAATGCAAATGCCCTTGATTTTCTTGGGACTCTCTTTCTCTTGTGAATTTCAGTGAGCGATAGGCCCCCTTGAAATAAATGTGCCTTTGATAGATGAAAATTCCCTTTTCCCTTGTGAAATGTGCTTGGCAGCAGAGACTTCCATTTGGTGGAATTTGCTTAATAACACAGTGTCATGCAGGGCTCCGCTGAGGAGACCTATAAGAGGACGTGAGGACCCAGGGCTAGGACCCAGAGAGGGCCCTTGGAACAGGGTCTGGGGCTAGAAACTGGGTTCTCCCCATCAACTGAGAGCCAGGAACCGGCGTCACCTGGAGGTAGAGGTGATGAAAGGGGTACAAAGCACACACTTAGGGTTAAGGTTAGCAAAGCGGGGAGAGGGATACAGATGAGTAGAACACGGGAGTAGGAGATACCAGGGTAGCTTTATTCCACCCTCTGCGTGGAAGCCACAAGAGCCACAAGACTTTGCGCCATACCCGCTTATCTGTCAGAGCCCTTGCTGGACAGCCACCTGTGGCCATCTCTACTGCAGTCCTTGGGGGTGTGAGCAGCATCGTGCGGTGGTCTTCGGCTCCCCAGAGAAAGCTGTTTAGGGTCTGTCACAGGGCCAATGCCTTCGAGCATCATGGGCATCTCACAGGGTCGTCATAGTCAAGGCACTTGGGGGACATTGGCTCGGAGAGGAAAAGGCAGAGCTGGGTTGAGTGGAGACTGCAGGGAGACAGCTTTCAGCTCGTTATAAGGAGGAATTCTCTCCTGGTCAGAGCAATGCAGGCTGTCAAGGAGGGAGGAGCTGCCCGTCACCAGAGGTATGCAACCTCAAGCAGGGTTCCTTGTGCAGCGCGGGGGTTGGACAAGCTCACCAGTGAGTTCCCGTCTGCATCAGGTCCTGCCTGGCCACATCACGCTCCTGTGGAACACTGTTCCACAGCTCCCCATGGCACTCGAGGTCACAATCTGGCTCCTGCCAGCACCTCCAAGCCTCTCTGTGACCTGGGCCCAGCCTCCTCTTCTCATCTCACCACAGTGCCAGCTCTCCGGGTTCCATCTTGAGGCCCCGGAAATCATCTCAGATGCTCCATTCCCTCTGGCACCTGGGCAGTGAGTCCTTTGTCTGTTATTCTCACCTTCCTCTGTCTTTCCCCTGGTTAACTCCTGCCCATCCTTCAAGTCCCCTCCTCCTGGAAGCCCCCTTCCCTCTGCCCTGAGAATGGATTCGGCGCCCCCTCTGGGCTTCCACGGCTCCTGTCCTTCCCATTTCATAAGACTTCACACACTGCTCTGTAAGTGACTCAAACACTGGGAGCAATCAGCAGGCAGGGAAATGTTTGTCTGTCCATCTTTGAATCCCCAGTGCCCAGCACCCTGCCTGGCACCTAGTGAACGCTCAATGCAAGCCTACTGATTTTGAAGGGGATGAATGTCTGCAATCACTGTCCCCCCCCGCCCCTTTTGGTCAGACCTTAGGCTGCCTGGCAGAATGCAGAGATTTGGTTTTCATGGCTGACTTTGGAACACTGGGGCCTGAAGTTTAATTAAATTTTTTTAATTTTTAAAAATTAAAAAAATTTCCCCATATTCATCCTATGAGTAGGAAGATTTTTTAGAAGGTTAATTGAGGAAAAAATAGAGAACATCTGTCTTTTGCTCCCAGAGAGAAGACAGCATCCCCTCCACAGAGGCAGAGTTGCTAATGAACAGAGCGCTTAGCTTGGAGAGACCAGGACTCTAATTCTGGCTCCTCCATTAACCTGCTGTGTGACCTTGGGCTAACTGCCTACTCTCTCTGGGCATCATTCATTTGGCAAATATTTATTGCAGTCCTACCATGTTCCCAGCACTTTGAAAGTTACAAGGTAGAGAGATGTAATTGAACACATTCACAATCCTTGCCCTCTGGGGATTTACAATCTAGCGGAGAGACAGACAATACATCAGCAAAGGACCAAAAAATAAATATCTAAATATAAATTGTGATAAGAGCTACAAAGGAACTGAATAATGTAGAGTAGCAGAATAATGGAGGTGAGTATGGAAGAAATCTACTTAGATGCTGAAGAGATGATATTTAAGTCTGAAGGATATGAAAAAAAGCCAATGATGGAATGTTCCAAGCAGATGGGTAATGATAGGTGCAATGGTCCTGAGGCATAGATAATTAAGAAAGAGAGGAGGGGTGCCTGGGAGGGTTAGTTGGTTGGACATCTGGCTCTTGGTTTCGGCTAAGGTCATGATCTCAGGGCGGTGAGATCAAGCCCTGAGCCAGGCGCCATGCTGGGCGTGGAGTCTGGTTAGGATTCTCTCTCCCTCTCCCTTCCCCCTGCCCCCCCCCATCGCAAAGGTAAAAAAGAGGAGATTGATGGGCCTGCAGAATAATGGGTAAGGAGGAAGCTCCTCATGTGTGAAATGCGTGTGGTAATGTTTGCACGAGCTACCTCTCAGGACCTTAACAAGTGGCAAGCAGTGGGTCAGATTTTTCCCAGTACCAAGCACATAATATTTGCTCAATAAATATCAGTTGAATGAATAAATGAATGATCTAGTAGTGCTTCCTTTGCAAGAATGAAAATATTTGAATTGGCAATTATCAGCCCATTAGGACCACTCATGACACTCATCAGTAATTTTCAAAGGTTGCATTTGGCCTTCAGGATTCCCAAGGATAAGAACAGATTTGTCTATACATTCTCCTAAAAACTTTACAGAACAAAAAGGAGAGCAGATAAAATTACTCTTTGCCCATGTCTATGGCATAACCACAAGTCAGAAAATACTGGAAGCTTCAGTTTATTTGTAAGTGGGAAAATAAACATCTGCATCCAGTAGCGTTGAACTACAGCAGAGTGTAATTCTAGGCAGAGTCCGCGTGGAATAGAGACCAGGGCAGCAAGGTCCTAGAGTGATAAGAACCCAGATGACACCAACCAGACCTCAGTTCCAAAAGGGAGGTATTTCTCCATCCTGAGTAAGAAAGCGCCACTAAGAATGGGTCTGAGTCCTGGCAGATTAAATATTAGCTGTGGAAAGTCAAAAGGGGAGATCCATGAAGTGGGACATCCAGAAGTAGCAGCCTTAAGTGACTGCTTCCAGGAAGAGGAAAGATTCTTGGAAAGGACAGTATAACTTGGCTTCGTAGTAGTGAAAAGAAAGAAAAAATAACCCCAAATACTCCAACACGACACTATCGAAGAATCAGACTAAGTCAGATAAAGAAGACCCGCTTTATTAAAGAATCTGCCTTTATCTGTGGTAACAAAGGAAGGGAAACTTCAAACCCAGAATCAAACAAGCCACTCAAACTCCTCCATCCTCTCTTTATGCTTCCCTGGTAGGAAGGTCCAACCTAAAGAAATAACAATAAACATTGTAAAAACCCCCAGAATCCACACTAAGTTTAAAAAGAAATTAGAAAATGAGAATCAGAACTTTTTAGCCAATAAACACACACATATATAAATACATGAGCTGGAGAAAAACTGTAACACAACACTTCGTAGGAACCAAATATAATTCAACAAGAAATTTTAGGTACTAAAGATCAACATTTTTTAAAGTTCAAAACTAGGAAAAGGAATGGTATAAGTAACAGGAAGGCAGAAAATGGAAGCTGGCTAAATTCACGAAATAAATGGAAAGAAAAGTTAAAATCACATGAGAAAAAAAATTAAATTGTGAGGTATCCAAGGAAAAACAGATACAACCAAGTAGATGGCAATGAAGAGAATCAAGAAAATAAAACCAAGGGGCGCCTGGGTGACACAGCGGTTGGGCGTCTGCCTTCGGCTCAGGGCGTGATCCCGACGTTACGGGATCGAGCCCCACGTCAGGCTCCTCTGCTGTGAGCCTGCTTCTTCCTCTCCCACTCCCCCTGCTTGTGTTCCCTCTCTCACTGGCTGTCTCTATCTCTGTCAAATAAATAAATAAAATCTTTTAAAAAAAAAAAGAAAATAAAACCAAAAGAAAGGGTTTTAAGGATCAGAGAGACAGTTTTAGATACAGAACATAAGCAAAGACCAATATGTGTATAATTGGGGTTTTTGAACTAGAAAGAGAAAACAATGAACTGAACTCTCCATTAAAACTGTAATTCAAGAAAACTTCCTGAAATAAAATAAGACATAAATTTACATATCAAAAAGCCTCCCTGTTTGCCTGGGGAAACTGACCCAGAACAGTGAACACCAAGTCCTATCTTAATAAAAATATTAGATGTTCAAGGAAAAGAAAATATCTTCTGAGCCTTCAGACATGGAGAGCAAGGGAAAAAATTAATCTTGGCATCATACTTCTCAATAAGAACATATAAAACTAGTCACCAACAGAAGAACTCATTCAAGAAACTGAAGTATATCAAATCATGGAAGGAAGGACTTTGATAACCGGTCATCTGGTTCTTCTCTATTAAGACTAAGAAAAATAGTTCTACATATGTGAAGACTCACACAATATTATATTCATGAGTCTTCCCCGAGGAATCTACCAGAGGAAGAATTTCATCCAACCCAGAGATGATTAGAGAAACACTGGTCAAAAGACTGATTTTGATCATTGGATTATTCAACCACAGATCTGTGGCTAAAACTTAGATTTCCACAAATGCAGAAAAACAGTATGCAAACATCATCTGTTCTGAGAACAATGAACTAAAAAGGGGAAAGGAGAGAGGAAAAATAAATAGAATTAGATCATTATTGCTACATAACGAATGAATAGCATTTGAAGCTAATACCCAAATAGTAGAAAACACAAGGAAAAAGTTGGGGAGTAAGGGCACTAAATGAAGGCATTAGTGAGGACAAAACCACTAAAACAAAACCACAATCCTTTCTAAACACCAAAAGAAACACAAACATGAAATAAAAGAGAGACGTTTAAGAAAATAGAGTCCACCTCAAAAGAAAGCTGGGGTAGCAATTCTCATATCAGACAGATTAGATTTTAGACTAAAGACTGTTGTTAGAGATACAGAAGGACACTATATCATTCTTAAAGGATGTATCCAACAAGTGGATGTGACAATTATAAATATCTATGCCCCCAGCAGGGGAGAAGCAAGATACATAAGCCAACTCTTAACCAGAATAAAGAGACATATAGATAAAAATACATTAATAGTAGGGGACCTCAACACTCCACTATCAGCAATAGACAGATCACCTAAGCATAAAATCAACAAAGAAACAAGAGCTTTGAATGATATACTGGACCAGATGGACCTCACAGATATATACAGGACACTACACCCCAGAACAACAGAATACTCATTCTTTTCAAATGCACATGGAACTTTCTCCAGAATAGACCATATACTGGGTCACAAAACAGGTCTCAACTGATACCAAAAGACTGAGATTATTCCCTGCATATTCTCAGGCCACAATGCTTTGAAACTGGAACTCAATCACAAGGAAAAATTTGGAAGAAACTCAAACACTTGGAAACTAAGAACCATCCTGCTCAAGAATGACTGGGTAAACCAGGAAATTAAAAATCAGTTTAAACAATTTTTGGAGAAAAATGAAAATGAAAACACATCGGTCCAAAACCTATGGGACACTGCAAAGGCGGTCCTAAGGGGAAAATACATAGCCATCTAAGCCTCACTCAAAAGAACAGAAAAATCTAAAATTCAGTTCTTATATTCTCACCTAAAGAAGCTGGAGCTGGAACAGAACAGGCCTAACCCACACACGAGAAGGCAGGTGATCAAGATTAGAGCAGAGATCAATGAATTAGAAACCAGGAGCACAGTAGAGCAGATCAACAGAACTAGAAGCTGGTTCTTTGAAAGAATAAATAAGATTGATAAGCCACTGGCCAGAGTTATTCAAAAGAATAGAGAAAGGACCCAAATTAATAAAATTATGAATGAAAGGGGAGAGATCATGACCAACACCAAAGAAATAGAAACAATCATTAGAAACTATTATCAGCAACTCTATGCCAATAAATTAAACAGCCTGGAAGAAATGGATGTCTCCCTGGAAACCTACAAACTACCAAGACTGAAACAGGAAGAAACTGATTACCTAAACAGACTGGTATCATGAGGAGATTGAAGAAGTGATCAAAAACCTCCCCAAAAACAAGAGTCCAGGGCTTAATAGATTCCCCAGGGGATTCTACCAAACATTCAAAGAAGAAATAACACCTATTCTCCTGAAGATATTTCACAAAAATAGAAATAGAAGGAAAACTACCAAACTCATTCTATGAGGCCAGGATTACCTTGATTCCCAAACCAGGCAAAGACCCCATCCAAAAGGAGAATTACAGACCGATATCCCTGATGAATATGGATGCCAAAATTCTCAACAAGATCCTAG